>NW_020885028.1:114186-197591 GCF_003945725.1 Corapipo altera
GCCAGGGCACTGCTGACTCAGGAACAACTGGCACCCACCAGGACCCCTGGAGCCCTTTCCCAGCACTGCTCTCCAACCTCTCATTCCCAGTCTGTCCATCCGGGGTTGCCCCATCCCAGGGGCAGAATCCCGCACTTCCCCTTGTTCTTCACACGGTTGGTCACAGGCCCATGGGCCCCTCTTGCTGTCAGAACCCTCTTTTAGTCTCCTGCATCCAGAACAGTGTTGGTGTTACTCAACACTTCACCACACTGCTGAGACAGTCAGGACATAATCCCCACAACACCTTCTCAAGAGGGTGAAATGCTGTTATCTCCTCTGAGCAGTTGGAGAACAAAGGCCAGTGTTTTCAACAAGCCCCTGATCTCCACTGAGTGACTGTCCCCAGTCAGCAGCAGCAGGACTCACGTGCCCTGTGTGCACACGACTCCAGGTTTGGGGTATTTGCTTTATGCAGGAGAAAGATTAAAGTATCATAGTCATGAGCTCTAATTATCTTTATGGGAAACAGCAACTGGTGTTGAGGCCTCTGCAAGCCCAGGAGGTGTAACGAGGTTCCAATGTAACTGTGCAGGGAACAGCAGCTGGAGTCATTGAAACAGCTTGTCCAGAGCAGCTGTGGCTGCCCCATCCCTGGAAGTGTCCAAGGCCAGGTTGGACGGGGCTTGGAGCAACCTGGGCTAGTGGGAGGTATCCCTGCCCATGGCAGGGGCTGGAACAAAATGGTCTTTAAGGTCCCTTCTAACCCAAACCATTTTATGATTCCACAATTGTGTGAATTGACCATGGATCCAGCATGTGCTCACCAGAGCTGAGTGGTTTTTAATCCAAAGGGAATTTTCTGTTAGGTCTTTAGTTTAACTATGGTGATAGATCAGACATTCCTATTTTATGGAACATTAGGTGGGGCTGATCTGCTTACTTTTTAACTAGTGGACCCTTGAAGGACATAGTGAGGCTGCCACAGTGCCAGGGCAGCCTGAAGCCAGGGGATCCCAGAGGACTTTCCACAGCCATCCCTTGGGAATCATGTCTGGGCTGCAGCTGGGGTTCCTCTTTGGTGACAAGACCAAAGAAAACATCTGCTTCCTCTCCATCCTTGAAGCAGCTCAATCATGAGTGAGGCAATGGTGAGGACATAGGAGGGAATAAAATCCTCCCTCCTCACCTTTCCTTCTTCTTCTGTTTATTCAGCTTCCCCCTCCGCCTGCCCTGTGCCCTTTCCCTTCTTCTACCATCCCTGCTCTCTTCCTGCCAGAAATGGGACAATGAGGTACTTCTGCCCACACCCCATCCCTCCTCCTCCCCAGCTCTCTCTTGGGAGGTTTGTGGTCCTTCAGGGGTGCCCAGTGTCCCACACAGCCATGGGCAGGTTTTCCTGGAGAAAGGCTTTTTATAGCCTCTCCTCCACAGCAATTTGACAGGTCTCTGCAGACACCAAGTGCTTATCTCCAGTGCAGACCCTTCTGGTCCAGTGGGTGCAGCAGAGCTCAGGCCAAGGTCTATTCATGGAGTGTGAAGTGGCTGAGGGTCAGAGGGCACCTGACAGAAGGGCCAAATGGAGCTCCCAGTATGGTCTGTAATGTGGGGAGGGATGGAGAAATGAGGGATTTGGGGAACATCTGTGATGTAGGATGGAGTAGACAGGGTTGGGGAGTAAGAGATCTAAACCTCTTAGAGACTAAATTAATATTTTACATTTTTAGAGAAGAGGAGGAGGCAGCTGTGACACTGGGTGGGGACAGTGACATCTTTCCTATGTTGAAACTCTCTCTTGATTATCAACACTGTGCAGAACTGTCATGTATATAATATTAGATACTGGGAATATTAGATCTAGATTGTATATATGGAAGAAATCCTTCCATGTGAGGGTGGTGAGGCCCTGGCACAGGTTGCCCAGAGCAGCTGTGGCTGCCCCAGCCCTGGGAGTGTCCAAGGCCAGGTTGGATGGGGCTTGGAGCAACCTGGTCTGGTGGAAGGTGCCCCTGCCCTTGGCAGGGGGTGGAATGAGATGATCTTTAAGGTCCCTTCCCAGAAAAACTATTCCATGATTCTATCTTTGGTTATTTTTTCCATTTGTGGCATTCCCACTTGAAGGCATCACTTCCTAAAACATTCCTGTGACCAGGACACTATTCCTGGGTTCTTCCTGTGCTTCATTTTCCAGGGCGACATCCCTGAGAAGATGCACAGTGACCAATACCACAACACAATCAGATTCTCACACACAACTTCACCCTCAGGCTCTGGACACCTTTTTACCTCCTAGACACGCTTCCAGGTCAGGATCAGAGACTCCAGCCCAGGCTCCCAGGACCTTTGTAGCCACAACATGCACAAACCTCCTTCTGATTCACTCTTTTTCAAGCCCACATGGGCTGCAAAGAGGGAAAAAGAAAAACAAGGCACTTCCCGTAGCAAATTTTTCCAAGCCTGAAGTCATTGCTGAAGTGCAAATAGTCACCCTTGTTTGCATCACAGGGGATGCAGGAGAAGCTGGAGCACAGGAAGTTAAAAAACTAATAATTATTTCTGGCTTGTTGAGGCAAGGGAGAGGTGCCAGAAGTGCTCATGGTCTGGAAGGAGGGAAGCTAACCCCTAAACCCAGCTGGTGGGAAGGACTGTCCCATTGCTGGTGGCCAAGGAAACCACTCTGTCGGGCTCCCACACTGGAAAACACACCAGAGGAAAGGGAACTTTCCAGTGCTGCCCTGTGTTGAGAGTGGAGTTTGGAGTCCAAGTTTCTGATGGCTGGGAAGGCTTTGAAGATGGATGCTGTGGAGCCAGGAGAAATGCAGCCACCCTGGAGCAGCCTGTTTGCTTAGGAAGCAACTCCAAATAGGATGCGGAAAGCACAGCAAGGCTGTTCCAGAGTGAACAGAAGGCAAATCTGAGGGTTCAGGACACTTAAAACCTCTGGACACGAGAGGTTCAGAAAACACAGTGTGGTGGAGAAGCTGTTCTGCCCAGCACACAACATTTTACATTTCCTGCTGAAGCCTATGGTGCTGAGGGCTGTCAGAGACAGCTCAGATCCAGCCTTGCAGTCCCTGGGACATTTTCCTTTGAAAAGGAGGGATTTCTGGGGAGGTTGTTCAGTGCCAAGTTGTTTGACAGGCAGAACTGTTGCATTACCAGGCAGACAGGTCAGACAGTGACCTTGCAGAACACATTTCAGAGCGCTGCAGGACAGGCCCAAAGCTCAAGTGCCTCAAGAGAAGGTGCTAAGCCATGCTGATATGATAAAAAATA
Source organism: Corapipo altera (assembly GCF_003945725.1). Lineage (NCBI taxonomy): Eukaryota > Metazoa > Chordata > Aves > Passeriformes > Pipridae > Corapipo > Corapipo altera. Next base: position 117,442 of record NW_020885028.1, read on the forward strand.
TCACAAATCCAGTGAGCTGGGAAGGCAGGATGGTATCAGAGACAGAGACCTGGCCGGGCAATAGGGATGTCTGACTTCTTTTCTTGCTGCCTTTTCAGCCCATCTGGGGAATTCTGGTTGCCCTCTTTCTTCTTTTGATAGTTACCCTCTTTCTTGTTTTGGTATCAAGGTTGGCACTGCAAGGATAGTGGCTTTATGCCCCTCAGGAGGATGCCCAGGACCTCCTGCACCGAGGCAGCTGTGACTGGGAAGGTTGGTGTGGTGCTGTGATTGTGTGAGTTATCAGCTGGCAGGTCCATTTGGCAGCTGTAGATGTTCTGAGGAACCCACAGTTCCTCAGCAAGACTGATATTGTCACCCCAAGGCTCATTCTGGTTCATTTTGAAGAGACCTTATTGCTGGGTTTGTTACTGAAACGATCCAGTTAAAATAACCCTCCAAACCAGAGTGTGGCTCTGCACAGCTTGGAGTCCCTCTGCCCAGTGGAGATGGAGGATGGATGGATGGATGGATGGATGGATGGATGGATGGATGGAGGATAGTCCAGGACCAGAGCCAGAATTCGGGTGTCCTGAAGGGCCCCTTTACATCATCTGCAGAGGACGAAAATTAGACTCCATAGTGTTGCTATCCCAAGGCTCTCTGGGCTGCAGGGCTTTGGGAATATCCCAAGGATCCTGCAGCCTGGGCAGAGCACACCCTGTGTGTCAGGCCGCTGTGCTGGCTGTGGCTGTGCTCGACATCACTGGGTGTTTGACTCAGGCTGTCCTTGCAGAACATCATTCCTCTGTGTTTCCTTCCCTCCCCAGAGGAGTTCCTCTCCAGCCTGGATCACTATGAGATCGCCTTCCCCATCCAAGTGGACCAAAACGGGGACTTCCTCACCTTTGACATGCGGAGGCAGCTGAAGCCGCGGCCCCGGCGCAGCTTGGGCTCCCTGGCCTACGAGCCCTCCGAGCAGCAGGTCTTCTACAAAGTCTCTGCCCACAGGACCCAGTTTCTGCTCAACCTGACCCTGCACTCCAACCTGCTGGCTGAGCACTTCACTGTGGAATACTGGAAGCGGGATGGCATGGACTGGCAGCATGACTTCCATGAGGACTGTCACTACGCTGGCCACCTGCAGGACCAGTACCTGAGCTCCAAGGTGGCCATCAGCAACTGCAACGGGCTGGTGAGTGTCTGTGCTTGGCAATGCCAACAACTAATTGCAGCCTCTTTGATCTCTTCACCAGTTGTGTGTCCCAGCAGGTGGGTCCATGCGCTGGGAAAGGTCTGGGATTGGTGTCAAGCGAGAATATTGCACCGGTGTCCAAAATGGGTGGAAGGTGCAGACAGCACATCCCTCATCACATCTCCAGGGGTTCCTCATCCCTGTTCCACTTGCAGTCCTCTCCCTGCCAAAGGCAGTGGGCATTTTTCCACTGATTTTAATTGGAATGGGATAATCCAGGCTCTAGACTGTTATTCTGGCTCTCGCAGAGCTCTCTCCCCTCCCCTTCCAACAGCAACAGCAAAAAATGTTTTGCATGTGCTGAAAGAGAGGGAGAAGTGCAGGAGGGCAGGAATTTCACAGCACCACTGGAATGTCAAAAGTGCATTGAGGTCCTTACAAGTGTAGATACATTCCTGGGGTTCCCAGGCTTGATTTCAGGAGCTAAAAATGTGAATTATGTAGGAAAAACTAAAATTATGAGGTTTTCAGTATGAAAAAGAGAACAACAAAGATGCATTCCTCAAAACCAGCAAGGCTGCTGGAAAGAGGGTGGGAATGATTGATTTTGCAAATCTTAACAGCTTATAATAGGCATCATGGTCCTAAATATCAGTAAGGAAAGCTTAATGATAACACCAGTGGTAAGGTTAGCTGACGTCTGGACTAGATTGCTTGGAGAGTGGGAGATCTTCGGAGATCTTTAAGAACAGGCCAGATAAATGCCTCTCAAAAATCCTCCAGGTATGATTCATTACTTCTTCCAGCGCTGGGAATAGACTAAGGACTTCCATCCCAATTTTTCTGTGATCTTTCTGATATTTCTGGCTCCTAAAGCACATTTCATGACCCGCCAGATGGAGGGATGGAGCAAACATACCCCGTTAGTGAATCCCAAGGCTGATGGCTCCCTTGGAGGGATAACATGTAGAAAAGACTCTGTAGGCCAGACTCATATTTAGGCTCCAGCCCCACCTCTGAGCACTATTCTGGCAGTGTGGAAGAGCATCCAAGTGGGAATGAATTCATGTTTGATTTATTGCTAAATTACACTGCCAGAATAGTGCTGTGGGTTATTAACAGAAATGAGAATCTGACTCATTATATCATAGAGTCTAATGTTTCCACCTCACAGCCAAAACTCAGAGCTGCATAAACTCCTGGTGCCCTTTGTTTAGACATGGGAACTCTGCTCAAGTCCCAGACAATTCCCTGGTGTTCTCAAAGGCACTGAGGGGTGAGCTGGATGCTGCTGGATCTGGAGGGATCTGGCATCACCCTTCCCACTTCAGAGGGAAAGCAATGGCCCAGCAGCACTTTGAACTGGGATAATTCAGTCCACAGGCTGTGTTTAGCCCTGGAGAGATACCAAGGGCTGTCTGGAGGAAAATGCAGTCAGGCACAAAGAGGGACTGAGGGTCATCCAACAATGTCTCCTTTTCCTGAGCTCTGTCCTCCTGCCCCTGAGAGCTGTGGACATCAGGGAGGGTGGGGGAGGAGGTCTGCTGGGTCAGCGAGGACAGCAGGGTTGGGAATTTGGGCAAGAGGAGCCTGGAATGTTTGTAGCTGGCAGAGAGGGAGCTGTGCTTACACCAGAGACCTTTGGCAGAGCTCTGGTTGCTCAGTAACAGCTGATTCACTTGTGCCATCCCTCCCTCATCCACAGCGTGCTCAGCTTCAGGCAGGAATCATCTGCTTTGGAGGGGACGGGCAGGGACAGAAGAGGGTCTCTAGTGGCTGAGGAGTCCAGGTTCCTGCTGTTCCTGCTGTTGAGGGGGGACTGCACAAGGTGACCCATGTTTGCAGACCCGGCTCAGTGAAGCTGCCCGGGAGGTTGTGGTGTTGAAAGGGCACAAGTAGGGACCAGGTGCTGGTTGTGGGGTGAGCTGTGCACGAGGAGGAGGGAAAGAAATAATTGCGTCCAACACAAAGCTGAGAAAATGGTAATGAGCCCCCAGCCATCCTCCTGTCCTCTAACTCCCACATCCCTCAGGAATTTCTGTGTCTGCAGGGTGCACCACTAAACTGCTTTGTTTTCAAACACCTCTGACACAACTCTCACCTCGTAGCACATCAGCTTTGGATGCCAGTGTCTGGGCATGTCTTCCCAGTATCCAGACACACTCCCACTGTTTTTCCAGACCATAGGCTTGAGGGCACTTGGGCAGAGAGGCTCACCCCACACATCTCCCATGGAGGGCGAGTTGGACTGGGCTTCAGGCTGAGCTTCAGGGGAAGTCACCCAGGCTTAAGTTCACAGAATCACAGAATATCCTGAGTGGGAAGGGACACACAAGGATCATCAAAGTCCAACTCCTGGCCCTGCCCAGGACACCCCAGCAATCCCACCCTGTCCCTCAGAGCGTTGTCCAAACGCTCCTGGAGCTCTGGCAGCCTTGGGGCTGTGCCCACTGCCCTGGGGAGCCTGAGCACCCTCTGGGGGAAGAACCTTTTCCTGAGATCCATCTCAACCCCCCTGGCACAGCTCCAGCCATTCCCTCAGGTCCTGTCCCTTGGTTCCCATTGTTTAGACATGGGAACTCTGCTCAAGGCCCAGGCAATTCCCTGGTGTTCTCTAAGGGACTGAGGCTGTTGGTTCCTTATCTATAAACACATAAAATGTTATTCTTCACCAGAGTATCTTTACTATACACATATATTTGTATTTTCTCAACAACCCTTATGATTTTGACATAAAACAAAGCCATAATGAATTTTGTCCTTACACAGATAGAACTTGTTTTGGGTTACTTTTGACCACAGAAGGGTTTGGGTTGGAAGAGACCTTAAAGCTCATCCAGTCCCACCCCCTGCCATGGGCAGGGACACCTTCCGCTAGCCCAGGTTGCTCCAAGCCCCGTCCAACCTGGCCTTGGACACTTCCAGGGATGGGGCAGCCACAGCTTCCCTGTGTGTGCTGAAATCATGTTTTCACCTGAAGAGCCCCCCCTGGGCCCAGCATGGACACAAATGCTTGGAGCAAGGCAGAGATGGTCCCTGCTGAGGCAAACAGCTCCTGTGTCTGGAGCTGGAAGAGCTGAATCCCAGTGTGAGGTTGTGCTTTTCTGAACCGTGGTTATAACTAAGAACACAAACCACCCTTGCTCTGCAGCTGACCTGGCTGAATCACGGACAGGATATCCAGTTTAGCTCCCCCACAAACCACAGGGATCTCCCTGAGGACTTCTTACCACCCCCTTTCGCCAGGCCTGTGTCATGTCCAGCATCTGGACCTCAGAGCTGGGTCCTTGGGGTCACCCTCCCAGGACATCCAAGCTTCATGGTGGGAGGTGGTGGTTTGAGGCTCCAGGTTTAAGTCAGAACATCCCTTTTGCAGCAGGACATGGGTTTGGGGCAGGAATTGCTCTTCCCTCTTGGTGCTCTGCCCCAGGCTGGTGGTGACCTCCTCCTCCCCGGCCCTCGGAGCTGGCAGCCAGCTGGCTCTGCTGCCGGCACTCGGCTTTCCACCTGAGCCCTGGCCAGGGTAACCTCACAGTACCTCACTTGTGTTTGAGAAGGTGGAGCCCAGCCAAGAGCAACAGAGCTTGGGGCAGGAGGAAATCCTCCGGCACTGGGGGTTTGGGGGCTTTACCATGCACACACTGCCCCAATTGAGCTCTGGGAGGGAGGGAGAGGGGCAGAGCCCAGCTGGGCTGGGAGGGTCCACCCTGGAAAGGCTTCCCCCAGAACACCCTCCACAGTGCTGTTACACAGGTGGGACCTTCCGTTCAAGGGCCTCAAGGGGTTTTACAGACACCGACTTCCCCTCTCTCTGCCACAGAATCCCAGAATGTGCTGAGTTGGAAGGGACCCACAAGAATCATCCAGTCCAACCCCCCGTGGCCCTGCACAGGACACCCCAACAATCCCACCCTATGCCTCTCAGGATCATCCAAATGCTCCTGGAGCTCTGGCAGCCTTGGGGCTGTGCCCACTGCCCTGGGGAGCCTGGTCAGTGCCCAACCACCCTCTGGGGGAAGAACCTTTGCCTGAGATCCAACCTGACCCTGCCCTGACACAGCTCCAGCCCTTCCCTGGGTGCTGTCCCTGGTCCCCCCAGAGCAGAGCTCAGTCCCTGCCCCTCCTCTGCCCCTGCCCAGGCAGTTGGAACTGCAGTGAGGTCTCCCCTCAGTCTCCTCCTTTCCAGCTGAACACACCAAGTGCCCTCAGTGTCCTCACATGGCTGCAAATCAAGGCCCTTCTCCATCTCCATTCCCTGCTTTGGACACCCTCTAATGGCTTCAGATCTTTCTTGTATTGTGTCCCCCCAAACTGCACCAGTATTGCAGGGGAGGCCACACCAGTCCTGGCAAAGCAGGGCTCCTGTTCCCTGGGCACAGAGGGAGATTTTAAAGTGCTGTAACATCCAAAGTGCTGTGACATCCAAAGGGCAGCACCAGTGCTGAGCTGGTGGCAAGGCACGGGTGTCTCTGCACACAGGGATGACCACTCTCCACCTCTGCTTGCACACAGGGAGTGGGAGGACAGCCAGGTAACATGGGTCTTCGACGTTTGGGATCATGCCTGAGCCATGCCAGGTGTATTTCTGTGCCTTGGTTGCTTGGTGGTGAAGTTCAGCTGGTGGCACAACCACCTTGCTTGGAGTTATTGGGAGATTCAGGAGTTGTTACAGTGATAGAGCTCATGTTGTGCTTCCAGAAACTTTTTTGGTTGCTCAGACCTTTCAGGTAAAGGGAAATCTTGCTGTGAGGATGGGACTGGCTGTAGAGGAGAGATCTTGCAAGCACCTGGTGGGTTTGGCTGCTCACCCCACTGGGATCTGCTCCTGCCTGGTCATCACTGTCTCACAAGTGGCTCCACTCAGAGAGAGCAAAGTCTGGGCTCACAGCTGAAATTCAGTCAGTCAAAGAATAAAAAAACCCAAACAAATAAGGGAGCAGAAACAAGATCATCTGACTGAGGTGGCCAGTCTGAGGTGTACAAGGTGAACAACCCGGGTTCCAGGCTGCAGAGGAGAGTTGTGGCTCCTGCTCGTTGCCTCCCTGCTTAATCAGACTTCACATTTTAAAGATTTGGTGTGTTTCTCAAAAGCCTCTGAGTATTCACACTTCTCTGCAGCTCTGTGCCGCAGTTCCCAGCTGGTGGGAATGGTCCTGAGCTACTTTGGAAGGTTCTCAGGTGAAGCTGAAGGCACAGGAGGCAGGTCTCACTGCTGAGCTGTGCTGCAGTTTCAGTGTATGGTATTTAGGATCCCACAGGCAGCTCTCAATGAGACTGAGTGGGTGGAATAGGAAACAACTCATTCATAATTTTGTAAGGAAAGGCTGTGATTTCCAGAGGACTTTAGTGAACACAGATGTCCCAAGGCATCCAGGACCATCTGGCTGGGTTTTCTCTGCTCTGTATATTCATACAGTTCAGAGTTTGTGTGTGAATGAAGAATTCCTTCACATCCTCCAAAGTATTTATCAGTCCCCAGAAATTATGGAGTTGATTTACAGAAAGCTCATTGTGAGAAGCCACCAATCCAACCCCCAGTTCTCTCTCCATCTCCTTTATTGCCTTCTCTCTCTTTCCTTCTGCAGCACGGGGTGATCGTGGCAGATGAGGAGGAATATTTCATTGAACCCCTGAGCCCTGGAGCCAACGTCAGCACAGGAGAGGGCAAGGGCAGCCCCCACGTCGTGTACAAGAGATCATCTCTCCAGTACCCCCACATAGACGCAGCCTGTGGAGTGCTAGGTACTTGTTCCCACCAACACCCCTCAAGCCATCCCAGAAAAGGCTGGGAACATCCTGTCAGACCAGGCTTTGAAGGTGCACACTGCTCTAGGTGTCAAAGAACCAAATTCATCTGCATTCAAGAAAGATTTCTGTGTTTACTTTGACCCATGTTGAGCACTTCTGGTGGCCTGGTCTTTCGGAAGGTCTTGTGCTCTCCTCTTCACAGCAGGGCTTTTAAATGTGTGAATAGATCATGGGATAGAAGAGAGAAAAATCCACCTCTTATTTTTACTCAGAAAAATCCTCCCAGATTTGGCCAATTTACCATGTATTGAGAAATCACAGCTTACACATGCTCAGCAGAGACTTGTCTTTGGTTTTTAGCCACTGCAGGTTGTGTCCATGCTGAGATAACTCTGCTTCTGTTGGAGACCAGGTGGAAAGATGCCTTGGGGGTGGGATGTGGGACCTGGTTGGTCACAGAGGATGTTTACAGGGAATGGTAGCTGTACTTCTACCCCATTTCTACGCCTGCAAACCTTTGACTCCCAAAGGGATTCTCACAGGTCTGTCCTGGCCTCTCCACAATTGCCCTTCTCATCATCTGTGTCTCAGAGTGTGGCTGAAATCCCTGGCCCTTAGGAATAGACTCCATCTACCCAAAATGTTGCAGGCACACAGGATGCCTCTCCCTTAGTTTACAGAGGTAAACTCCCTGGCTCCATAAGAATGAGAGAGGCCATCCCCGCAGAGGGGCTGGATGGCTTTCTGTGGATCAGTTTGGGGGGACAGAGCAGAGCTGTCCCCTGCTGCTTCTGGAGGTTTGTGTGTCCCTTCAGGGTGTTCATTCACTGCCTCAAGTGGTGACACTTAAGCAGGTGAGGGATCACTGCTGGAAGGAGTGGGACACCTGGAGACACGGGGGCACTGCCACCCTGCTCTGGGCAGCTCTGAGTGTCCCCAGATCCACCAGCACCTCTGGAGACACTCTGTATTTCCCTGGCCCAGCTCTTCCCATCCCAGCTCCCAAAGCTGGGACAAAGTGCCAGCAGACTCCCCTTCTGTTGACTCTGTGCCACATTCCCCAGCTTCCAGAAAAAAAATTTAGCCTGCTCCTAATTGCTTCTTGGAAAGCAAAGTCCGTGCAGTAGGAGCCACAGGGCAAACACAGTTCAGAACAACCACAGTGCAGCTGGCCCAGCAAAGCCACCTAAGCTGGACCTGTCCTCACCTGAGCACCCCCATGAGCTCCGGGGATGAGCCAGAGGAGCTGGAGCTGGCAGGTTGTGGGGCTGCCTGTGATCTGCCCATCTTCCCAGTCTGGTAGATGTTTGATGATCCAGCATTAGAGCAGAGGAGGGGGATCCTGGCAGGGTAGGAGGGTGGCTGTGGTCTCCCAGTCAGCTCTTCTGCCCTATGGTGGTCTCCAGGCTGAGGGATTGGAGCTTATGACCCTACTGGACTCTGCTGCAGTGGGGCATTTGCTGGGTCCACATGAAGAGTCCCACAATGGCCTTTCCTCTCCCCTCACACTGCACATCCCAGACCTCTGTGAGCTGCCAAGTTGCTGCTGGAGGGCAACAGGAACATCTCTTTCCCTCCTCAGATGAGAAGCCCTGGAAGGGGAGGCACTGGTGGCTGAGGACACTGAAACCCTCCCCTCTGAAGCCAGCGGGCAACCATAGCCAGCGGGGGCAGCTGCCCCTCAAGAGATCCGTGAGCACCGAGCGCTACGTGGAGACCCTGGTGGTGGCTGACAAGATGATGGTGGGGTACCACGGCAGGAGGGACATAGAGCAGTACATCCTGGCCATCATGAATATTGTAAGTGTTATAACCACACTAGGAACATGAGGGGGACTCAGACACACACCCAGCAATGACTTCTGTTCATCACCCCCAATGTCTGGGCTTGGCAGAGGGTGCTGTGTGTTTTTCCTGCAAGAAAAGTGGGGTGGGAACACAGTGGGGGAATCAGATCTGTTCCAGGAGGGCAACGGCTTCTCCCTGTGCTCAGAGCAACACTTGGGTCAAAAATCCTGACATGCTGCTGCTGCAGATGAGCAGTGGTGCCCCAGAGCCTGCAGGGCCTCTGTTGTAAAGGAGAGGCACCACAGGAGAGGCAAACTCTGGCCTGTCTGAGCTCACCACAGGCCAGATCTGGGCTGGGAGAACAAAGACCTTTCTTTGAACAGCATCTCTCATCTCAAATTAGCATTGCAAATAGGGCCAGTCAAGCTGAGAAACACATGGGAACGCATAAGGACAGTGAGCTCTCACGCCTGGGGGCTGAGCAGCGTGAGGGGTCGGCAGAAACACCCTCCTTCTTCCACACCACACCGGGGTGTGGGCTGGGTCATTGCTGGCGGCAGGATACCAGGCTGGCTGCATTAACAGCCTGAATTGGCCACGCTGAATCCTCCCGTGAGGTGAGATGGGCTTGGAAATTATCCATCAATCCTCTGAAAGCCCCTCTGTGATGGCCCTTTGTCCTGTCCTCCACTGGATCTCCTTTCATGGCTCGAACTGTTTGCATTTCTAAAGCAGACGCCAGATTTTGAAACAATAGCGGCTCTAACTGTTTCATCTGCTCTGACACACCAACCATGTGCTGGCAGATTTCTCAGAGATGCTGTGCCTTTCCCTCAGCAGAGCTTCATCCTTGGGGCTGAGCAATTCCGTGGTCGAGGGGTTTCCCCTCCTGAGCTCCAGGCAAGGAGCAGGTGCTGGGGGATCATCTCCCCTGCTGAGTGTCCCCAGAAGGAGACACCAAGGTCTCTCTCCCTTGTTTTTTGAAGCCTGGTAGTGGAGTCTGTGGGAATTTAGGCTTTTCCCTAACTGCCAAAGTTAGGGGAGTTTTTGTTCAGATCCCACAGCCCTGATTCCACCCACAGGGCCCAACTGAGGGTTCACCCCCTGATTCCAGTGCCACCCAGCCAGAGAGCTCATTTTTAAGACTCCTCTTTTCTTGTTTCTTGGAGGTCAGGTTGCCAAACTTTTCCAGGACTCAAGTCTGGGCAATATTGTCAACATCCTGGTGACCAGGCTAATTCTCCTCACCGAGGACCAGGTAAGCTGAGCTTTGCTGGGCCATTTCCATCACATCTCTGCACTTTCTTTGTGGGTCTGTGTGTTCCCCTTGTATTTCACCCCCAGGAAACCTCCCCTGTGCAGCCTATCGGCTGCTCCACATCCTCCTAAAGGCACCTGGGGACTAGGTTCAGGCCATGGGCTGAGGAGACCTCAGGGACTCTGAGGATTTTTTCTATGATAAGGTGACTTTAGGGAAGTTTAGGTAGCTTTAGTCCTCCTAAAGTCACATTTTGCCTGCTTTCTGTGTAAAGTGGGGGCATCTGAACTGGTGTCAGTGCTCTGCTGGCGTGGAATAGGCAGTGCCTTCACATGAGAGCTTTCCTGGGAACACGCTGTCATGTTTCTTCCATTCCAGCCCACACTGGAGATCAACCACCATGCCGGGAAATCCCTGGACAGCTTCTGCAAGTGGCAGAAATCCATAGTGAACAGGAATGGCAATGGGAATGCTATCCCTGAGAACGGCATAGCCAACCACGACACTGCAGTGCTGATCACCAGGTGAGGCTGAGCCCAAGCCCACACCCAGCAGGGCTGTCCTTCGTGTTGTCCTCTCTGGGGTTGTCCTCTGGGCATCTGTCTGTCCTCTGAGCATCTGTGTGTCCTCTGGGCATGTATCTGTCCTCTGCCTCTGTCCAAATGGATCATCCAAGGCTTCCATCCCCCACGAATGGCCTGGCAGTGGCTGTCCTTCAGTCTGGCCATGTGCCAATTCCCTCAGAGGGATGTGGATTATTGCAGTTCACACAGCTATCATCTTCCACTTCATTTAGTTCTCATTCTCCAGCATCTTCCCTCAGTCTTCGTTGGGCTCTCAAGGAGCTTAGTTTGCAACCACGGGCATTTGCACACCAGAAGGCAATGGCATGGGGCTGTTGGGTGCCACCAGAGCCTATCCTGGAGTTGTGGAGCACTGGGCATCCTGGAGAGCCCTGTCTGCCTCTGCTGTGAAGGGTGAAGAGGATCCAAGTGGGACCTGAGCATTGTGACAGTGACAGTGCTCCAACCAGTGCAGGATTTGGCTCATCTCATTTTAGGTGACTACGTGTAGGGCTGAACTCTCTCCTCAGTGGACATCCTTGGAGTAGTTACTTCATCCCAGCTCCCTCAGGACTCCTACCTGTGTCCCTGTGCTCCTTGAACAACAGCTGAGGTCAGCAACATGACTTGGATGCTGGACTAGACCTCGAGAGCTGCAAGAAGGGAGTCTGAACCTTCATGTGGTGAAGGACATGTGAAGAACAAGTGAAGAACAAATAGCCCCCCCATCAGGACAGATGGGGGCTTGAGCCTGGACAGTAGAGGGTGGCAGGAGGGACAGCTGGAAGGATGGATGGTGGTCAGAAGGAGGGAAGATGAAGAGATGATAACAGGGACAGTAGAAAGAGGAGCAGAGCATCTGAAAGGACAAGATACTGAAGGGAGGGCTGGAAGGAGTCTCTGGAGGTTTTTTCTCTGCCCCTGGAGGTTTTTTAAGATAAGACTGGATGTGGCACTCAGTGCCATGGTCTGGCAACTGCAGCGGGGTTGGATCAGTGGTTGGACTTGATGATCTCGGAGGTCCCTTCCAACCCAGCTGATTCTGTGATGGAGGGGAAAAGGGCACTGCAAGGCTGCTCTTTGAGGTGTTGCTGCTGTGTCCAGGACTGTCCAGTGTCCACACAAACCCTGCTTGAGCAGAGGGGAAACATCCTGGGGAGAGGCCAAAGGCAAGCCCAAGGTTTGTTTGTGCTGTTTCACCCCCTCTCTTGTGGAGTGGAAAAAAGTCATGAAATGTAAGTGCTGCAGAGGGGAGCCTCCAAGTGGGAGCCGGTTTCCTTGTCCACGTGCTGCTCTCCCACTCCAGTTCCCGGTGGCAGTGGGAGCCTGGAACATCCCTCCTGGGGAACTCATTGGATGAGAGCCCACAAGCATCAGCAGAGAAGCAAGAAAAGGACCCCTGGGCCACAGAATTTCCCTCTTCTGGGGCTGCAGCTCCGCTTTTTCCTCCCCTCCCACCACAGGTGGGATGCAAACGCCACCGGCTCTGAGTTTTTCATCCTCCCACCAGATGTTTGAGCCAACCCTCAGCGAGTGGCTGGGCTGGGACAGCACAGTCACATCCCTAATAAATTCTCTGTCTCTGATAACATCTTCTGAGCTCCAGGCTTTTTTCTCTTGCAAGGACATGAAACCTGAGCCTCCAAAGGGCTTTAACAGTATTTGCTCAAAACAGAGCAACAAATGTTTTCCACCTCTGGGGGTGAGAGGTTTGGAAAACCTTTGGTTCCAGAGAGCCAAAGGAACAGGAGCATCACCAGGAATGTGTCACATTAACCCATCATGGGCTGGCACTTGCTCAATCTCTTCTCTCATCCCTTGAGATCACTGGGGTGAGCAGTGTCAGATGGTCCCAACACCATGGGGGTGTCCCCAAACCCACACTGGCACAAACACTTTTGTGTTTTGGGTTCGCTTTTGGCCTTTTCAGGATGTTTCCTCTCTGCCCAAGCAGGGTTTGTGTGGGCACTGGACAGACAGTCCTGGACACAGCAGCAGCACCTCTGAGAGAAGCCACTTGGTGCCCTTTGTCCCCTCCATCCTTCCAGCTCTCCCTTCAGCATCCTCTGTCCTTCCAGGTGCTCCGATGTTCCTTCCGCTGTCCCTGTCATCCTCTCAGCATCCTCAGTGTAACACCCCAGCTTCTGCCCCCTCCTGCCCACCCTGCTCAGATCTCAGCATTAGCCTGGCCCCTTTCAGCCCTGGCTTTACTAAACCAAGTCTGGGGTGTCTCTCCTTCTGGAGAAGGTGTTGGAACAGAGGCAGGCAGGGTATGTGGTTTACCTCTGCAGTTAAATGATAATATTCACTGTCTAACCCCAAACTGGTCTCTTTTGGAGCTGCCACCACATCCTATTGTGAGGGTGCTGCATTTCCATTTGAAGGAGATTTTTACCCTCCTTGTTATAGCTCTTCCTTGTATCCAGCTAACACGTGCAGACAGTGGGTTCTTTGATGCAATGGCTGGAAGTGGAGGCCAGGAACAGAGGGAAGAGTCACCTTGAATCAACCTTTACTGAATTTGTTGGGAAAATTCTCAGTATAGAACTAAACTGAAAAAAAAATATATATAAAAAAATCTCTTGAGCGTTTTCATGAAACCACAGTGGATTTTGAAATGGAACATGTTTTCAAACTGAAATGTTTTCCTTAGTTTTTTTTTTTTTTAAATCATAATTAAAACCCTGGCAGTGTCCAAGGCCAGGTTGGATGGGGCTTGGAGCAACCTGGTCTTGTGGAAGGTGTCCTTGCCCATGGCAGGGGGTGGAATGAGATGATCTTTAAGGTCCCTTCCAACCCAAAGCATTCTGGGATTCTGTGATTCTCTATTTGATTAATGCAATTTACTGCAAGGGACCTGAGTTTCCAGACCAGAAACTGCCCCTCTCCCACCCTGCCCTGCTGGGCCACATCCCTGTGCCTGATGCCTTCCAGGAATGCACAGGGAGCAGAGCTGGACCTCCCACCCAAACCCAAAGAGCTCTAAGTCTGGATTAGCATTGTCCCTGCTGATTTATAGGATCATTAATGTTAGAAAAGACCTCCAAGATCATGAAGTCCAACCTTTGATCGAATCCTCCCATGCCCATGAAACCATATCATGAAGTGCCACATCTGCTGTTTTTTTGGGCAATTCCAGGGGTGGTTACTCCACCACTGCCCTGGGCAGCCTGTGCCAATGGCTGACCACCCTTCCCATGAAGCAATTTTTCCTAATATCTGATCTAAACCTTCCCTGGAGCAACTTGAGGCCATTTCTTCCTGTCCTGTTCCCTGGGAACAGAGCCTGACCCCCCCCAGCTCCCCTCTCCTGTCAGGGAGTTGCAGAGCCAGAAGGTCCCCCCTGAGCCTCCTTTTCTCCAGGCTGAGCCCCCCCAACTCCCTCAGCTGCTCCTGCTGCTCCAGCCCCTTCCCCAGCCCCCTTCCCTTCTCTGGACATGTCCTACCACCACATTTCATCCAAACCAAACCTCTGCCCCAGCTCAGCACTGCCCAGAGTTAAAGGACAGGAGATGTCATTGAAAACCCACAGTGAATCTCAGCCTGGGGAAAGTGAGTGTTGGACAACACAGATCAGAGACATCTTACCTGCTGCCACTGGTACTTTCCATTCCAGAAGTGTTCCATGAGCCATGGGCTGGTTTGAAATGGTTTGGGTGTGACCACATGGGTAAAATGGGGATGTGCTGCTTTGGAGGCACCTAAATTAGAAGCATCTTTAACTCTGCCTCCTCTTCTTTGCAGATATGACATTTGCATCTACAAGAACAAACCCTGTGGCACCCTGGGTAGGTAGAATTTTGCCACCCCTTCAGCAGCACTTCTCACCAGCACAGAGAACTTTGGGGGCATGGTGAGGGTGGGCTGTGCCACCCCCTTTCCCAGGGAACAGGCTGAGGGGCAGCACTTGCCCAGCATTACCACAAGGACCAGCAGCAGAGCCAGGAACAGCCCAGCGGTTTTTGGCCTCCTCACTTCTGTAAACACTAAAAACAGCAACCCAGAGGACGGATGGGCTCTGGAACACTTTTCTGTTATATCCCTGGGTCAGGTCCAACCTGATGATTAAGAACCACTCGCATCTAGGGCTGGTCCATGGCCTAGTGGAGTATTCCTGGCTTAGCAGAGAGAAATAAGCCTTTTTGTGATGACTATAAAGGGAGTTCTTTATTGAAATGGCGAGACACAGACAGACCCTGCAGCTTTCTCTGGCTGCAGCTCCTAATTTATCTTGCCCTGGTCTAGACTGAGCAGTCAGGGAAGGATTACTGCTCTGAATCACTGCAGTGAGAAGGGAAAACTTGGTGGATCTCTGACCTGATGCAACTGCAGATGAGGAGTCTGAGAGGGAGGTGAGGCTGGAGGTGCTGTGATGGCTCAGTTCATTCCATGAACAGAGTCAGATCCTTCCCTGGCCCAGTGGAGAGGGCACAGCCTGTGCTGGTCCATGGGCAGAGGGTTGGGAGAATCTGCTTCCACTATTCAGGGGAATTGCACTATTCCACTACTTGGGGGGGGCAGTTCTGATGATCCAGCCCTCCAGACTGAGTCAGGCTGGATTCCTGATCATGGAGGGTGTCAGCCAGAACCAGGGTTGGATCTTGTCTTACTCTGTCCAGGCTGCCCTGCCCGAGTTTGGATTCCTAAGTGCTGGTACAGCCATTCCCAGATTCCCCCATCAGTGTTTAGACAAGGACTGCTCCACTCTGTGCACAGTTTGGGATTTGGATATGAAATTCAGAGGATTTTGACCCATTCTCAGCATTTCTGAGCCTGTCAGTGTTAATTTAGCTGACAGTGCTGAGCCATCACATACCCAGAGCCCATAGGAGCCACGAGTCCATCCCAAAGCCCAGTGGGAAGGAAGTGGTCACTGCCAGCAGACTGTGCTGGGCGTTAGTGAGAGCCCCCACACTCCTCCCCTGTCCCCTGCAGATGCTCTGTGGTGCTTCTGTGTGACAGCCCTGTCTGCCTTCCCCAGGCCTGGCCCCCGTGGGCGGGATGTGTGAGCGGGAGCGGAGCTGCAGCATCAACGAGGACATCGGCCTGGCCACGGCCTTCACCATCGCCCACGAGATTGGCCACACGTAAGTACTGTGCCAGGACAGGCCCTGCGAGCAGCTGGCACAGGGAAGAGCCCCCCTTGGGTTTTTCCTGCCAAGAGGAGCTGAAACCCCTTCCTATGGATGACCCAGATGTGTTGAAAACACAGCAGCTGATCACCTCTCTCTGCCTTGGTGGTGCTTCCCAGGTTTGGCATGAATCACGATGGGGTTGGCAACAGCTGTGGCTCCCGTGGGCAGGAGACAGCCAAGCTCATGGCTGCTCACATCACCATGAAGACCAACCCGTTTGTGTGGTCCACGTGCAGCAGGGATTACATCACCAGCTTCCTGGAGTAAGGAACCCACCTCACCCTGCCCTTCCTCCCACCTCGCAGCCACTACACGCCTCCAACCTCCTACAGTCACCTGTGGAGGGGGTAAACCCAAGAAAAGCCCCCAAAGCACCCAGCCCTTCTGTCTTGTCTCCCAGCACCTCATCCTACCCCAAGAGGCACGTGCTCTCCTTCCTTCCTTCCTTTAGACATTCCCATGGTTTTTTTGCCTGCTGAACCTCTGACCCCTGTTATGACCTTTATTTAGGTTCCCCACACCCACAAGTAGATCAGTAGCTTCTGGAGGCATTTGGATGGTTCTGAAGTTCAGCTAGGGATTGCAGGGAAGGGTTGGTGCGGTGGAGAAGGAGGGTCTGGAGTCAGGACTGGGTCTGCGTGATGTGCACACCCTCCAGGCACTGAGGAGAGTTTCCAGTGGGAACGAGCAAAATAGGAGAATGGTTTTGTTTTTCTTTTTTTTCCAAAGCACCTTCAGGATTCAGGAGAAGGGACAGGACAAGGGGGGATAGATTAAAACTAAAAGAGAGTAGGTTTAGATTAGATATTAGGAGGAAGTTCTTCCCTGTGAGGGTGGTGAGGCCCTGTCACAGGTTGCTCAGAGAAGCTGTGGCTGCCCCATCCCTGGAAGTGTCCAAGGCCAGGTTGGAGAGGGCTTGGAGCAACCTGGGCTAGTGGAAGGTGTCCCTTCCAAGTTTTAAGGTCCCTCACAACCCAAACCTTTCTATGATTCTGTGATTTAGGCTCCTAAGTCCCAAATTTCAATATTGTCACCATGCCTAAGTCACATCTCTGCAGCCTGAAAGAGCTGCTCATCCAGGGTTCAAGCAGCTCCCAGGTTTCTGTCACAAAACAACCAGTCAGGATCAACTTGAGTGAGGATTTTGGTAGGATACAGGCACTGTGTAATAAAAGGACTGGATAGGATTTGAGTGATGACTGGAAGAAGCACGTGTGTGTGGGGTCATTGTGGAGGGAAGCCCCCAGGAAGTCTGAACACCAGACTTCAGCCAGTGATGCTGCAGTTGGAACACAGTGAGAGGAGTAATAAAGTCTCCTCCTAAGGGGCTTCGCCTGCCCCACTGTCCTGCAAAGCTTGGCCAAACCCCATGGCTCATCCCCAAATCCCACATCTGGCAGCTGAGGTTTGGCCACAGCAAAACCTGTTCCCCCCAATGAGCCCTGGACATTCCCCCCGGCCAGGCACGAGGCACGGACAACCTGGAAAGGCTGCCCTGTCCTCCGATGACCCAAGGCCTCAGCAGGGCTGGCAGAGGACAAAGAGTTCATGTTGGGTCCCTCTGAGGTCTGTACTGGCAACCCCAGGGAGCCTCCACCAGGACGTAGTGTGGGCAAGACCCCAGAATTTGGGGCTGGGTGGTGGCGACAGGGGCCTTGATTTAGGGAGAGCTCAGAGAACAGCAAGGAAGGGGGAGGGAAAGGTGCGTTCCTTGCAAAATTTGGATGCTCTTACAAAGCTCTGGTGAGCAGAAAGTCAGGCTTGAGGCACAGGGGCATCTCCAGTTGCTCTGAGCTGGGGCTCAGTTGAGCAGAGGGCAGCCCTCTCTTCCCACCCACTGCCCACATGAGAGTCCTGGGCACAGACCTGCCCTGCTGGCCCCAGAACCCACAGGGACAGCCAGGGGCTGGTGATACCCTGCAGAACGGCAGGAGCTATGCCAAGGGGCTTGGGATGGATCTCAGGGAAAGGTTCTTCCCCCACAGGGTGCTGGGGCACTGCCCAGGCTCCCCAGGGTAGTGGGCACGGCCCCAAGGCTGCCGGAGCTCCAGGAGCATTTGGACAATGCTCTGAGGGACAGGGTGGGATTGTTGGGGTGTCTGTGCAAGGCCAGGGGTTGGGCTGGATGATCCCTGTGGGTCCCTTCCAACTCTGGGTATTCTGTGATTCTATGAACCCTCAGATGAACACTTCCAGAGTTCCCTAGGAACCAGCATGTGCTTCCCAGCCCAGAGCACACAGGTAGAAGGACTCCAGAGCACTTTCTCAGCATTGGTTCTGCCCAGAGGAGACCCGGGTTTATCCCCCCAGGCTCAACCCCGTGCAGAGCAGGGAGTTGCACTGCTAATCCTCCACCTCAAATGCTCTCCCTCCTACGAGCCTTTCTGAGCTCTGATTCTCTTCTCTTGTTTCCAGCTCTGGGATGGGACTGTGCCTGAACAACGCTCCTCCCAAGCAAGACTTTGTGTACCCCACAGTGGCTCCGGGCCAGGCCTACGATGCAGACGAGCAGTGCCGCTTCCAGTACGGAGTTAAATCTCGCCAGTGTAAATACGGGGTAGAGAGCCTTCCTGCTTTACTATTGGTTCCCAGGGGGTGTAGGATGGGGGGACAAGGACAAAGGGATGTGGGGCTGTTCCTCTGCAGCCCCATCACTTTGCTGTCCTGCCTCAAACAAAGAGCACTGGCATATTCTCCCTGAGCTCATTTACTTGCTTCCCTCTGAGAGGACAGAGATGGTTTCCTGTCCACAAAGGTTGAGCCCAGCTCTATTTTGGTCAGATTAATCAATGGGAAGAGGTGTGATGCCTCTGCCTGGTGCCTTGGCTGCTGCTGGTCCCCAGGCCAAGCTGTGTTCTCCTGATCCAGACTCTTTGTTCACAGACATATTCTCCATAGTCCTTGCTAGAAGTCATTGTGCTGCTCAGTGTGCTCCTACAAACTTAGGAGGAGAACCATCTTTCTTCCAGGTGAGGTGGAGCAATATGCTGTAGGTACATTTGTAGGTACAGCTGCACACCTAAGCCTCCCCTGGCAGCCCCTGGTCTTTGGACCCAGCAAACCACTGAGAGGAAAGGGTGTTCCAGGAGAAAGGAGTCTTCTTGGATCTCAGCCTAACACTTTGTTGTTCTTAACCTACTGAAGGCTGGCAACTGTCTGAGCAGAGTGATGAGGGGAAGTGTCTGTGCTGAAGGGCTGATTGAGCTCCTTAACACATCCATGTTCCTCTAAAGAAAGCAGTGGGATGCACAGGCAGCAGTGTTGTCTAATGGATACATATTTTTTCGTGGAAAGGGTAATTAGGCATTGGAAGGGGCTGCTCAGGGAGGTGGTGGAGTCACTATCCTTGGAGGAGTTCAAGAACATGGCATTCAGTGCTCTGGTTTAGCCAAGGTGGTGATCAGTCACAGGTTAGACTCAATGACCTTGGAAGTCTTTTCCAACCTTAATGTTTCCATGATTCCATGTGCACCCACCCCAGTCCAAGCCCTGGAAAGCTGTGAAGGAGGAAACTTATCAGTCCAGGGTTTAGCTTCTCTTAAAACCGTGTAAGCTCTGCCATTGAGGTGAACCAGGTCATCACTTTGAACGTTCATCTATCTATGATTAAACACTAAACCACCTCCTCGTGGTCTCACCAGCTCATCCTGGTGAACAAAGAGCAAAGTTTGGCTCTCCCAGGTCCAAAGCCTATTGGATATGAGGCAGATGCAGCAGGAAAAAGCTGGGTCCAAATAACATGGTCGTGGTATCTGATGTCAGGTGATACCAGCTGGGGTTTGTGCCCCTCCTGAGCTGAGCCAGAGGCAGGGAATGGAAGCTTCCCACATTTACGTGCCTGTTTCCCAGCCGATTTTTAACTGGGGTGGACACTTCCTGTGTATACACAAAGACCACAAAAGCACAAAATGTCCTTGTGATGACCCAGCCTGTCGTGAGTGTGGCTTGGGACAAACCCAAAGGGCACAAGGGCTTGGGTAAATCCAGGTAAATGTATGAGTCCACCCATGCCATGCCCACATAAACAACCTCCCTTCCTCCTCCATGCCAGAGAGAGCGGATGATTAATGGGAATAACAAAGACAGAGAGAGCAGATGTCACTGATTCAAGGCTGGGTTGGATGAGGCATTGAGCACCCTGGTCTAGTAGAAGGTGTCCCTGCCACAGCAGGGGCTTGGAACTGGATGATCTTTAAGGTCACTTCCAACCCAAACCATCCCATGATTCTGTGATTGAAGCTGGAAAGTCACTGGGAAGCCCTTTGTGATAGAGGGAAGGGTCACCCTGTGGCACTCTGCTGCTCCTTGATAGCCACACCTCAAATCCTGTGTCAAGTTTTGGGGCCCTCATGACAAAAAAACCTTGAGGGGCTGGAGCATGTCCAGAGAAGGGAACGGAGCTGGGGAAGGGGCTGGAGCAGCAGGAGCAGCTGAGGGAGCTGGGGGGGGCTCAGCCTGGAGCAAAGGAGGCTCAGGGGGGATCTTCTGGCTCTGCAACTCCCTGACAGGAGGGGGGAGCCGGGGGGGTGGTCAGGCTCTGCTGCCAGGGAACAAGGGACAAGGAGGAAAGGGAACGGCCCCAAGTTGTGCCAGGGAATGTTTAGATTGGATATTAGAGAAAATTCCTTCATGGAAGAGGTGGTCAGCCATTGAACAGGCTGGCCAGGGCAGTGGTGAAGTCACCATCCCTGGAGGTGTTCAAACAATGTGTGGATGTGGCCCTTGGGGACAGGGGTTAGTGGTGACCATGACAGTGCTGGGGTAATGGTTGAACTTAATGATCTGAGAGGTGTTTCCAACCTTAATGATTCCATGATTCTATGACAGTGCTGGGAGTGCATTACCAGCAGCTGGGGCAGTTCAGGTTCTGCTGTCAGACCTCCAGAGTTTCCTTCATTGACATTGTGAACCTGTTTAATATTTCATGTATAACCTAAGTCATGTCCTAAGTCATGTCAAGCTGATCCCTGAAAAGCAGCAAGTTTTCCATATTTTTTTTTTCATTAGGAATAGGAGCAGGATAGTTACTGGGCAAGACACTAAGGAAACTGGATTTGGGGTTTTGCAGTTTGCGGGTGTTGAAGTCCAACCTGGCTGGTTGAGTGACACAGCAGGTCCAAAGGGTCTGGACTTTCTGATTTAGCTGTCTCTGACACAGACCTAACTTTTGGGTGGGTCCTGGAAGAGCCAAGGAAAGATTTGTGTTTGCTGAAGCTCTGAGAGATCAGGATGGGCTGAAGCTTGGGATCTGTGGCTCAGGAAATCTCCTAGAAAGACCTGGAGTCCTCAGCCCAGTGTCACTCATTGGACCCAACTGCACCAAGCAGAGACCAAGAGCAGAAGTGCCCAATTCTGAAGCTGCTTAAGGGCTGGCTCAGTATCTGGAAATATCTTGGTTATTCTGAAAACAGCTCTAAATCTTCCAGAGGAGTCTTCCCTTTGGGACTGCTGGGCTGGCTGGAGATGGTGGAGGTGCTTACACTGTGAGCTGCAGTGGGAGGCAACAGATGTGCCATGTTGATGCTCCCAGAGAGTCCTACGTTCCTGCAGAGGCAGATCTAGGTCCATATGGAACAGGGCGGGTGCTGGGAATGGGGCCCTTGTGCTCATCCTCCACTGCACAGATCCAAAACTGGGAATATTCCTCATCTCTGTGGCTGTCTGGGCTTTGCTTTTACACCTTGAGACAGTTTCCCTCAGTTACAGTGTGAACCTGTTTAACACTTTCAGGTATAACCTAAGTCATGGTAAGCTGTTCCCTGCAAAGCAGCAAGTTTTCCATAAGTTATTTCATTAGAAATATGACCAGGCAGAAAACTCAGCTGTGGATTTTAGGTGTCTCCCCTGGGGAGGGCGTCAGGATGGTGGGATTAGCTCAGACCTCCCTGAGGTGTCCAAGGAGAGGTGCCCTCTGTGCCACATGGAGCAGGTTTGGGCTGGTTGGGGAGTTGGCTCTGGTGCCTGAGCTCAGTGAACCTCCACACCCAGAAAATCCCAGGCCTGGGAGAAGTGTTTAAGATTAGTCCAGAGAAGGGGGTGAGCAGTCAGTGCCCCTGGGGCAGGATTTGGTCTCATTTTGCCCCCACTAAGCTGAAAACACTTGTGTCCTGTGTCCCAGCCCAGCTGGTGCCTCCCAAGCACACTGAGGTGCTGCTGTCCCAGCCTTGCAGGCCCTGGCAGAAGCAAATCCTAACCTTGGTTTTGTTTCTTTGTCTCTTCCCTCCTCCCTCCCCCCCCTCTCTCCCCCAAAATATCTCTCTTTCCAGGAAGTCTGCAGTGAGTTATGGTGCCTGAGTAAGAGCAACCGCTGCATAACCAACAGCATCCCTGCTGCTGAGGGGACCATCTGCCAAACCAACACCATTGAGAAGGGGGTAAGGCAGCCCAGGGCACTGCAGAGAGTTGACAGGGAGTGGTTGAATCCTCTCCCAGCAGTAACTGGGATTATTGTTTGCACTGGGGAGTGAGGAGTTGATTTAAGAGCACCCACCAACCTGTCCGACCCTGCCTCCCAGTCTGGAGCCATCCCTGCCCTCCCCGCTGCCATGGAGGGAGGCTGGGATGGGCCATGGAGCCCAGGGACCCATAATCACCCCAAAGGACAGTTCAGCTTGTGTAGGGCTGGAACATGGAATATGTGCAATGCTGGAATATGGAATATGAAATCCCTGCTCCAGCAGCTTCTTGGTCTTTCTTGAGGCACAGTAAAGTGACCTCAAACAACACCATATTCCTTAGATGAACATCTTGTCTTCAGGTCTGCTGGGATCTCCTGGCAGCCCTGAGAAAAAAGGGATTTTTCCCCCAGTTTTCCCAGAAGGGACAATGGGTCCAACATGTTTTCAGAGGAACTTGTGAAAAACTGGCTAAATATGATGAAACCTTTGTTTTTCACATTCAACTGAGAGAGAAGGGCAGGATTTTTCCTGACCATATATTTTTGAACGTGAATTTTGACTTGGCTGGTCATAGAACTTCATTCCCTGCTCCTCCTACACCCATTTGCACCAGTATAAAGCAAATGGGTAGCACTGCTAAGACAAAGAGCCTTTACAAAGTGAATAATGGTTGGGACAATAGAGAATCAGGGCTGGGACATTCCCCATTCGATGGATGTGTTTTATAATTCCTGAGAAATTCGAGAAAATTTTCAAATCCTTAAGAAGGTGGAGAAGCTGATGTGCAGGAACAAGGATGTCTTTGACAAATTCATTATTCTTTGCAAACATTTCTCTGAAAATTAGGTCAGAGAGGAGCAGACAGCTCCTGGGGCTGGACACCCCTCCTGCTGCACACTCACCAGAGACAATGGCATTTTTTTCCTCCTAGTCATCTCTTTTTACCAGCTTTTCCCACTTTTAAATCTCCCTTTTCCGCCCACTTACAAGTTGTTTTATAACCAGGGTTCTTCAAAAGCTTTGAGAGAAGTGAAGCAGACACAGCCCCCCAGAACTCACAGGAGCTATTTCCAGTGATTGGCTCAGTTCCCTTCCTGGGGTGCTTCTTTTCCTTTTGTATTAATTCATATTTTGGAAGTGATTTGATATCCTTGGGTGGAAGAAGATGCACCTTTGTGTTAAGTTTCTGCATTGCTGGAGCTCCTGGCTGGTGGCCTCCGGACCTCAGCCCTTGGCTGGAGCAGCTCTCCAAGGTCTTCCCTGGCTTCTCCCTTTCTCCTGGGAAGAGCAGAGGGAAGGATCAGGGTATTTAAGGTATTTCAGGAATGCAAGATTAAAGGAGAGATTGAGTTCCTGCGCTCTGCCACCCAACTGGGGAAGCAGTGAGGGGGGAAGGCTGAGCCAAGTTCTGCTGGATGGTGGCTGTGCCCACATCTCAGACCTCTGTTGTTTCCTCCTCCAAAATTCTCCCTGTTTTTTTTTTATTAACTGATCTCCTGTGGTTGTTTGGCTCCACCTTACCCAGAGAGTGACTTCAGGTCTGGATCCTGCTGCCCTCGAGGTGCCTCAGCAGCCTGGCAGGTTCAGCATCCTGCTGGTTCCTTCCCTGCCTGGTTTGCTTTCCCTTTGTATTTTTATTTTAATTTCCATTAATCAATCACTTATCACCCAGGTTATGGTCAGTGTACCCTGTGAGGATGCTTTTCTTTACATATCCTCCCTCCCCACGTTCCCCCTACTCACATCTGGTCTCTCAGCCTGCACAAGTCCATGTTTTCCACAGGAGAGGGAGCTGGGATCTGCTCCTGGAGCAAGGACAGAGCCCATCGCTGGCCCACAGAATCACGGACTGTGCTGAGTTGGAAGGGACCCATCACTGATGCTCTCAGGATCCCTGAGTGCCTGGGGGGTTTGCAGGGGCTGGTGAACTCCTGGGCCCTGCCTGCGGAAGAAGGAGCCCCAGTCCCTCCGGTCTGGAGCAGGGAACTGATCAGGCTGTGCCTGCAGAGCATCTCCTCCACCTGGGATCCTCCTTTGCAGAGCTGCTGGTGTGTAGGAGGTCTCTCCTGCATGTCCTGGGAGGCATTTTTCCTGGCTGGCTGGGCTGCCCGTGGAGATCTTGGCTCAGAGGGAGCCGGGAGAGGCTGTGCCAGCAGCTCCAGGGTGGGTTATCAGCCCCTGGAAGGAGCACACAGCAGTTTCTTCCTTCCTGGGATTATCTCAGCCCCCAAGGCGCGGTGTGGGCTCTGTGCCTGGGGAACGGCAGCGGCTCTGGCACCGTCCCACCCCTCTGGCACCATCCCAGTCCTCTGGCACCATCCCACTCCTCCCATCACTGGGGACTCCAGGGGGTGTGGGACGACTTCCAGGGCCGAGGGAAATGCTTCCTAGGCAAGTTTCCATGAGCATCTGTCTCCCAGTAGGACGGGGACAGGCAGGTTCTTTAAGGATCCTCAGTAACAACAAATTGCAATTTAAACGTTATTTTAACCTGGGCCCTTTGCAGGTCAGATCGTTTTAACACATTAACCACAACTTCAGAGCCCAGTGCACACAAAGCTCACTCTGTCCTGGGAGAGAGCAGCTGGAAGTGGAGGTGTCCATGTCCCCCAGGGATACTGGCTCTGCCCAGCAGCAGCAGCTCCAGTCCAATTCACACCTGGGAATTACTGCCATGAGCTTTTGTAGGCAGTGGGATGTGTGCTCTTAGGTGTCCCTGGTCACAACACTGGTCACCCTGATTGACCCAGGACCCTTTTAGAGGAGAATCCCAAAATGCTTTGGGTTAAAAGGGACCTTAAAGCTTATCCAGTTCCACCCCCTGCCATGGGCAGAGACACCTTCCACTACCCAGGTTGCTCCAAGCCCTGTCCAACCTGGCCTTGGAGACTTCCAGAGATGGGGCAGCCACAGCTTCTCTGGGGAAACCTGTGCCAGTGCTTCACCACCCCACAGAGGTGGGGATGTGACCCCCTTGTCTGTGGCTGCCTGTCCCATGGGATGGTGCCCCAGGGCCTAGGAGTGGGGACACTGGTCCCAGCACCCCTGCAAACCCCAAGTACACTGTACAGAGCTGGTGACAGTGTGACTTGGAGGAGAGGGTGCCTAGGGAGAGGTGAGTGCCCTGTCCCATGGAGAGCTCAGCTGGTCAGAGAATGGTGCTAAATAACTCCAAGGTGATGGGTTCAGTCCCTGTGCAGACCATTCACATAAGAGTTGGATCTGATGATCCCTTCCAGAACATTATAAAATAATATATATTAAATATTATATATTTAAATAATAATATTTAAACTCAGAAGTTTCTGCGATTCTGTGATTCTGAAACTTGGCTCCAAGGTGTGTGCAGCTCCAAGTCCAGATTTCCCAGGATCAAATTGCATCCCAGCCCTGAACTGCCTGCCACGTCCGACGGAGGTTGGGAGTACTCTGGGAGGTCAGACCACATGCTCAGGGTGTTCAGAGCTCTCTCTCTCTCCACAGTGGTGCTACAAGAGGGAGTGTGTGCCTTTTGGAACCCGACCTGAGGGTGTGGATGGAGCCTGGGGGTCCTGGTCATCCTGGGGGGAATGCAGCAGGACGTGCGGCGGTGGCGTGTCCTCGTCCGTGCGCCACTGCGACAGCCCACGGTACGTGGGGGTGCTGAGGGGGTCAGCCTGGCCCTGCCATGGCCAACACTGCTCAGTCCCATGGAGAAGTGTTGCCTAAAATCAGAGAATAATTCTCTGGACTATTTTGGAGTACTGAAAGGCAAAAAGCACTTCTTTATTGCAGTGCTGATGGTACACAAGAATATTTTGCACACACCGATTACAGAGGCTTTTACAACTTTGTACTATAATCTAATTACAATATCCAGTTTCTAATTACAATATTCTGTTTCCAGTCACAATCTTTGGGCATCACCTCATCTGTTGCACCCACTTCCAAAACCATCCCTCCCATAGCACCACCCTCACCATGTCCCTGCCACACCTCAAATTTGAGTCAGTGGTCCTAAAAAAACTGTACCTTCATCTTCTTGTCTTCCTCGTCTCCTCTGACCCTTTTGGAATGGTTTCAAGGCCCCTGAGTAGCTTTGGCTACTTATATCAAGTGTTAGGTCTCTTTCTCAGTACATTTTTACAGGTAGAAAACTTCACCTCATTAAAATCCCTTGTCCTTTGAAATTCTTAACAAGGAACGTTCAACAGCACTTTTAGAAATCTTGTACAAAGCTAAAGGTACTAACAAGCTGTACCAAAACCTTATAAAATATAGATTTTAAGGTATCAGAAGGCACAGCCAGGTGCCTGTGCAGGTCTCTGCTCTGCTCACGGCTCCTGCATGTCCTGTTTTCCCAGCAGCTCAATGCTTTGTGCTGGTGTTGGATCCACAGCCACAGACCCAGAAACACTTGTGCAACCCCACTGTGCACATCCAGCCCAGTGTGTGAGCTCCGCTGGGGGCTGCTCCTCCTCCCAGCCCATCCAGGCAGGATCAGCAGGGTTGGGAAAAGCCATGGTGCTCCTGCAGACTTGGGGCAACAAACACAACTCCCTGCCCTGAGCTGGTTCCACCATCTCATTCCTGGTTTTGGCAGGCCCACGATCGGAGGGAAATACTGCCTGGGAGAGAGGAAGAGGTACCGGTCCTGCAACACCGACGTGAGTAGTGCTGGGCTGGCAGGGCTGTGTCCCAGCCAGGATTTGGGAGCCCTTCCCACACAATGCAGGGTGTTATGTGCAGCTGTGGGACCCACAGGAAGAGGAGGAGGCTGGGGGGGGCGGAAACAGGGTGTTCCAGCAGCAATCCCACAGGGGGGAACAGCGAGCAGGACCGTGCACGTCTGCGAGCTGCTCCAAGGGTGGGTGGTTCGTACCTGTGGGGCTTCAGCATCAAGAGGGGCCCAAAAAGATAGAGAGGCAAGGGAGGAGAGATCAGAGGGTTCCAGCTCTGACATGGCAGGGATGCCTCTCACACACTCCATGAGCAGCTCACGAAATGCTGGGTAGGACTTTGCTTCCCAGGGCTGAGGGTTAAACCTCAAGGGGAGCAGAGAAAGAATTTTGCTGTAGGGATAATCAGTGAAGCTTTGGACCTGGGGAATGGTAGCTTTAAGTTCCACAGGCTGGTGGTGAGGAAAATAGAGGGTTCTATTGCTTCCCTGGGCTTCCAAGTGACACATCTCAGTCAGAGCACCTGAGTGCTGTTGGTCTTAAATCATGTCCAGCTTTGCAGGAGGGATTCTCCTGCCGTCTTGCAGCAGTGCCCAGTGTCAGGGCTGGTGTCCCTCTCCTGCAAGGGCTGGTGTCAGTGTGTCAGCAGCCCAGTGAGGCTGCCCCAGCCCTGCCCTGACCCCTGGTTGTGTCTCCAGGACTGCCCACCCGGCTCCCAGGACTTCCGAGAACTCCAGTGCGCCGAGTTCGACAACGTCCCCTTCCGAGGGAAGTACTACACCTGGAAAACCTACCGTGGGGGTGAGTGGTGGGCTGGGCTGGGCTAGGCTTTGCTGGGCTGAGCATCCCACCTGGAAAACCTATGGTGGGGGTGAGTGCTGGGCTGGGCTGAGCATCCCCCAGCTCAGACAGCTCTCCGTCACACTCTGGAGGGACGGGTCTTGTGGTCCAAGGGGTCTGACGGACAGTTAGTCAGGATTCCCACTAGCCCAGGGCCTGCAGGCTGCCCTTTCTGTGCTCCTGGGATGTGCTGCCACCCCCTCACCTGCCTGTGGATTGATGTGCACCCCTCCAGGCATCTGCTGTCCCCCCATCCTGGGTCACCTACCCCTGTGCAACCTCCCCTTAACTTCCTTGCTCTGTCAGAACCAACTCCAGCAGCACCAGAGCTGTTCAGCTTCTTCCCTCAGGTCTTGTTTCCTGAACTGCTGAGGGAGTAAAGAGGAGGATGGACAAGAGAAGGGAGTGATGGTGTCTGATGGGGAGGAAACAGGGCAGGCAGGTAAAGCTTTCAGCTGCTGCACAGGTGAAGAGATGGGAGCTGGTACATCCTCCAAAGAGCAGCAATTTCCTCATCCCAAGAGCAATCCTGTGTCCTGCAGAAGGTCCAGCGAGGAGAGGGGGTGGGAGGAGGCCCCCGTGGCAGAAATCTCTTAATAATGAGAAGGAACAGTGAATCTCCTTCATACAATTAATGAACTTGAGTGGGGAAATCCTCCCCAGCTGTGTAAATAACACAGCTCCCAGGGGGCTCTTACAGCTGGAGCAGATGTGCTGAGGCTGCAGGGGATGGATCAATAAAAATGGAATAATTGTGAAGCAGTAAGTCACACAAAGACCCCAATGGATGCCAACGTGCAAGACAGCCCTGCAGGCTGGAGCTGCCCTTGCTCAGACCTCTTTATTGCTCAGGCATGGCCCCATAGTGGGAGTCCAGGGAATGGTTGGTCCAACATCAGCCCTTGAGTTTTAACCTGATTCTGACAAGGATTTTTGCTTTGGCTTTTAAAAAGAGCCCCTTTCTCTCTCTGCTTCAGCTTCCTCTGTCATAAAATAGGGTAACAAAACCTGTCCCCTTCCCAGGAGGCTACAAGTGTTGGCACATTCATGCCTTGAAGAGATCTGGGAGTTCCCTCTCAGCTCTCCAGGTTGTCTGTGGGGAATGATCATCCCTGCAAGTGTTCAAGGCCAGGTTGGATGGGGCTTGGAGCAACCTGGAATAGTGGAAGGTGTCCCTGCCCATGGCAGGGAGTTGGACTGGGTGGTCTTTGGAAGTCCCTTGTGACCCAAACCCCTCTGTGATTCTCTGATTTCAGCAGCATCTTCACATGCCTGTGGGATTTCATGATACTTGGAGTCATTTGGGTATCAGAGGCACATCTATGGGGGAGGTGCCTTGCACCTCCACCTTCTCCATGTCCTAGATAAGACCCCCAGGGAACAGTCCCCTCTTATCTTCCCCTTGCCACTGATGGTTTGCTGGCAGGCCCTGTGTTTCTCCCTTGCAGCCCCTGTGCCATCAGACATACCTGCCCAGCTCTGGGGAGGCAGTGAGGGCTGATCATCACCTCCTTCACTCCCTCTTGGTCTCTTCCAGTGGTGCCCAGAGAGCTCTGGTGTGGTGGGTGTCACTCCCTCCCTCCCCACTGGCACAAGCAGCCCCCCAGGATCCGTGTTGGCAGCCTTGTCCTTGGGCATTCCACCCTCCAGCTGACAGCATATCTGTTCCTCAGGTTATTTTTGGGCACTCTTAGGGAGCTGTGTTCACCACCCTGATCCTCTGCTGAATCCCTTCCCCCTTTCAGCTCAGCATCCCTGAGCTTCCCAAAAAGGTGCAGTGGCTCGGGGCTGCTTGTGCCCTTTCCCCATCAGATGCTTGACCCCATAATTACTGGGGAAATACCCTGGGCATGGAGCACCCCCACTCCAAGACAAGGAGTTTGGAAGGGGGAGGCACCAATCCTGCAGGGAATTTGGGAAGGGAAGGAGCCACCCACTGACACCGCCGGGTCACCGGCACCGAGGTCGGGCTGTGCAGGGGCGGTAGAGCCTGTTTTCCTGGCGCTGATTTCCAGTGCTCCCAGAGCCCAGACCCTGGGAGTGGGAGATGTTTGGAAGCGCTGAGCTCAGCCTTTAGGAGCTCAGCAGTCAGCAGATCCCTCCTGGAATGCGGCTTTGTTTGTTTGTTTATTTTGCTCGGTTCGCTCAATTGTTCTTCTCGCTCTTGGCGGGTGCGGGAGTCACGGGGCTGTGAGAGGGATGGGGATGAGCAGATCCTTGCAGAAAACAGGAGATTGCTAATCAGAAATTGTAATAAGCCTTAATTCCTCTATGGGAGAGGACAGGCAGGAGGAACAAAACACACTGAGAGGCAGCCAGCTAGAAATATTCTATTTTAATAGCTGCATTAAAGATTCAAAGGTGTAACTGAGGCTGTGCTGACCTGGGACTACAAACCAAAGTGAGGAATGGGGGTCAAAGTCTGCAGGATGATGCCTGGCTGGGGGGGTTCACCTCTCCAGGAGCAGAGGGCTGTAGACCTGAAGGAATGGCATGAATATGTTTCAGGGAGGTTTAGGATGGATCTCAGGGAAAGGTTCTTCCCCCACAGGGTGCTGGGGCACTGACCAGGCTCCCCAGGGCAGTGGGCACGGCCCCAAGGCTGCCAGAGCTCCAGGAGTGTTTGGACAATGCTCTGAGGGACAGGGTGGGATTGTTGGGGTGTCTGTGCAGGGCCAGGAGTTGGAATTGATGATCCATGTGAATCCTTCCTACTCAGGATATTCTCTAATTAGTGACACTGGCTGGGCAGTGCCCAGGCTGGGAGGTCTCACTTGTTCTGTGGAAGTCGCTCTTCTCTCGTGGTTGTGAACCCACAGCAGGCTCTACAGAGCTTGTGCTGAGCACCCCACTCAAGTCCTGTGGATTCAGGCACTGCTGGGCATCACCGAGCCAGCCTGGGGGGATACAGAGCCCTCAGGCTCCCACCCTAAAAAGCGCAGCTCCTACCAAACCACCCACACGCTGGGAGAGGCTGGATCCTTGTTGCTGATGAAAATAATTCCCATCTCCAGGAATTTCAAGGCATGTTGTGCTGCTTCAAAGGATCTTTCTGGGGTCTGGGCTCACCCTTGGTCAGTGTTGCTGTCATGGGGACACACAGTTGTCACTGGAGCCACCTGAACGAGGACCAAGTGACCAAACCACCCGACTACCTCTTGGTCAGCTGAGTGATGAGGACACTCCAGCTCCCAACAGATGCTGGGCAGTGATACCAGTCTCCTTTCCTCTGGTGGGTGGGATAGTGACCTGGCTGCCAAGGGCAAATCCTGACTGGAAATTGTCACCAGGGAGGGTGTGCTGGGGACTGTTCCAGCCATCAGGACACAGGTACTAACTCAGAGTCACTCTTGTCTCCACTCCTTCCTCTTCCACTCTCCCGCTCCCCATTTTTCTTCCATAAGACTTTTAAATGCAGAAGTCCACCACCTGCAAGCCTTTCCCAAGTGACTAGATGAGGTGAGCCAGCAAGAACTCATCCCACATGGAGCACAAGATCCTAGACCCCAATCTCACCTCTGTGCAGGGACCCCCAAGTCCAGGCTCTGCTCTTGGCTCTCAAAGGCAGGACAGTGGTGGGTGCTGAGTTCCTCCTGCTCAGCAGCTGCTTCCCAGGCTCCCAGACCTTCTCCAGGGGCTTGCCCAGGCATCCTGCTCCACAACATGCCTCCAAGCTGCTGAATTCCCCTCTCATGTCTCCTCCTGCTCCTCCCTCTCCCAGCTTTGCTCTTCCTTCCCCACAGCTGTTCTTGGATGCTCCCAGGCACAGCTGGGCCTCCCCTCCCCCTGCCCCTTTGATGTGCTGTATCCAGTTGCAAGTTTTGCAAATTTTCTCCCATCCCAGATGCTTCCCAGCTCTGGCACAGGGCTCAGGACTGTTGCTGGTGCCTGCAGGAGGGAACTGCCACAGCTCAGGCATCTCTGCCAGGGTCATGCGGGCTGCTGGGTCTCCTTGGGGTGCTCAGGAAATGCAGAAAATGGCTCAATCCACACCAGCATTTGATAAAATCTAATGGCAGGAGAGAGGGAACTGCTCTGCGTTGGTATCTCCTTCCATAACTGGTCCCACATCCTGCTCCCAGGCACTATAGGCCAATATCCACCTATCCAGCCTCTGTTCCTTACCTGATGCTTTGGCAAGGGGTGTTAGGCAACAGATATTTTAGCAGTAACTTGGGCATCCTTCCCCCTTCATCCTCACACTGCTGTCATTGTCTTTGCTGTGAAGGATTCAGTATCCACCAGCATCAAACACAAAGAAATGGTTGCTCTGGCCTAGTAACTGGTGTAGGAGCTGAAAAACTTGCTTGTTCTGGTCTGGGAGCTGAAAAAACCCTTGGACAATTCACTGAAGAGGTGCTGTCTCAGTTTCCCCGTCTGTAAAGTGGGCACAAGGAGCTGTAAAGTGCCAGAAGACCCAGAAAAGAACCAGTTTGTTTCCTTCCCCATCACATCCAGCCCCTGCCTCCCAGGCTGTGCAGGAGGGACAGTGTCTCGCCATCTGAAGGGCCCTGACACGATGCCTCTGTGGGTCTCTCTGCTCATCGGGGACATCCTCCTGCGTCTCCACATCTTTCCTCTCTCCTTGGCAGCACCATTTGACCCTCTGCTCCTTCCCCAGGGGGTGTGAAGGCCTGTTCCCTCAACTGCCTGGCTGAGGGCTTCAACTTCTACACGGAGCGGGCGGCAGCCGTGGTGGACGGGACCCCGTGTCGGCAGGACTCTAATGACATCTGTGTCAACGGGGAGTGCAAGGTGCTGCTGGGACCTGGGACAGGGATGGGGAGGCAAGGATAGACCCCCAGGCATGGGAGCACTGCCCTCAACCTGCCCACACGGACATGGCAGAGGTGGAGGGCTGGGAGAGCTGGGGGAGTTCACCTGGAGAAGAGAAGGCTCCAGGGAGACCTGAGAGCCCCTTCCCAGGCCTAAAGGGGGCTGGAGAGGGGCAGGAGAGCTGGAGAGGGACTGGGGACGAGGGATGTAGGGACAGGACAAGGGGGAATGGCTTCCTACTGCCAGAGAGATATTCCCAATATCCCACGGTTAGATGGGATGTTGGGAAGGAATTGTTGGCTGTGAGGGTGGTGAGGCCCTGGCACAGGTTGCCCAGAGAAGCTGTGGCTGCCCCATCCCTGGAAGTGTCCAAGGCCAAATTGGACTTGGAGCAGTCTGCGATAGTAGAAAGTGTCCCTGCCCATGGCAGGGGTTGGAACAAGATGACCTCTAAAATCCCTTCCAACCCAAACCATTCCATGACTCTCTGATTCCCAGTTCCACTGGGGGGTAGGAGCTCACCCACACTGGGCTTGTGCCTGTCCTGTCTCCAGGCCCTGGGTGTGCACATGGGCCTCTGCACTCACAGCCTGTGTAGCCCTGGGCATTTGATATTCCCCTTGAAATGGGATCTGGAGGGGCCATAAAAGTTTAATTATAAGCAAGTGCTGTGGGAGTGGCCAATGTCCCCCAGCAGGCAGACAGACAGACAGGCTCTGTCTGTGTCTGTCTCCCTTCCTGTGTCTCTGGGATCTCTTTGTCTCCGTGGGGCTGAACACACTGTGGAACAGAAGGGGCATTGCACTACAGGTGCTGGTGACCCCCATGATCCCCCTTGGACCGTGGCAGTGGGACAGAGCCAGAGGCTCCACAGGGACACCTGAGCTGCAGGGACATGGCTTCCCTTGGGCTGCTGCAGCTCCAGCAGCTCAACACAGGCATCCCAACCTCTGCCTTATCCCACAGTCATGGGATTTCTGCCTGCACCTCCTCAGCCTTGGAGAGCCCCAGGGGCTCTTCCTGGAGAGGTGATGCTGCTGAGCACTGTATGGTGTGGTGATGGGTGTGAGGTGGAGCCAGGGATGGCCTTCTTGGGATGCTGCAAATCAGGTGTGGGGAGGAAAAGGTCTCACCAGGATGGCTAATTCCCTGCTGCCCCTTCCTCCAGCACGTGGGCTGTGACCGTGTCCTGGGCTCAGACGCGAAGGAGGACAAGTGTCGTGTATGTGGGGGCGACGGCAGCTCCTGTGAGACCATCGAGGGCGTCTTCAACCAGTCCCTGCCAGAGGGAGGTAGGGAGTGAGTGGCCTGGCCAGTGTCACCCACCCTCAAATCCCCTCTCAGCTTCACCCAGGACAGGCAGGGACGTATCCCAGAGAAACACCCCAAGGGGTAGGACTGGGCTGCCATCAGGGAGCAAACCCCCCCTGTCGCTGACCAGGCTGTGCCCCCATCAGTGCTGGCACCCAAATCCCTGACTCAGAGCTCCAAGCTCCTTCCCTCCTCCCCAGTTCACACTGCCCTTGAGCCAGGCTTGGGAGTTTCCTGTGGAGATCCCAGCTCCACAGCACCTTCCCAGCACAGCCAGTCCCATCACAGAGCCCGAACTGCAGAGCCAGCAGGGCACTGTCCTGGTGCTCAAAATGCTCTTTCCATCATTTAGTGTTTCCCCAGGCATAGGAGGGGACTCACTCTCACCCAGCCCAGGGCAGGGCTGGCTCTGGGCTCAGAGGTTGAGCATTCCAACTTACCAGCCCTGGGTTGTCTCACAGGTTATGAGGAGGTGATCCAGATTCCCAAGGGCTCCGTTCACATCGACATCCGGGAGCTGAACCTCTCTATCAACTACCTGGGTGAGATGGGGCTGGGGGTGCTGAAATCCCAGCCTGGCACCTCTTGCTCTGCCATTTCCCTGTGGTTAATAGGGTGCGGGAAAGGTCCAGCAAGGAGAACTTCCCACTGCCACCAGGGATGGGGCCAGGGCTCCCAGGGTGGGATTTGGGAGCAGGAGAGGGCCGCGGGGTCTGCTGGCAGGGCAGTGTATCCCAAGCCGTATCCAAGTGTCCCCTCTGTCCCTGTGGTGCTGCCTCTGTCTTGTGCACCATAACCCTGAGCAAATCCTACCACTCTTGGTGCTGCCTGTGGCTCCCTGGCATTCCCCTCTCTCCCAGCTTGTTGGGCTGGGCATTAAAAATAGACCTGCTCACGTTTTCCTTGGGCTTGATTTTCCAGCTACACTCTCTCTTGCTTTTACAAGGAGTATTTTCTTTGCCCTTGTCTTCCCTTTCTGCCATCCCAGTGGTGGAGGGGTGGGCATGGTGAGCACTGCAGCAGCTCTGCAGGAGCAGGAGCCTTCCTGGATCGCTGGCACTGGTGGGATTTCGCAGTGAGATTCTCCCGGATCATCCCCCCAGTCCAGCTGGGGGATCAGACATGCCGACATCCCCTTTTTTTCAGTGTATGGGGACTCCTTG
The DNA here is from genome assembly GCF_003945725.1 of Corapipo altera. NCBI lineage: Eukaryota > Metazoa > Chordata > Aves > Passeriformes > Pipridae > Corapipo > Corapipo altera. The sequence continues at coordinate 152,254 of NW_020885028.1, forward strand.
TGTCCATCCACCCTGGATCTCTGCGCTCTGGGGCACAGCCCAAGCTCCCATCACTATCACCTGCTGTCATCAGGCTCTCCCTGCCCCGGATCTCTCCTGGCACCCGAGGTGGAGGGAGCATCCTCATGAGCACGAATGATCCTCCCTGCCCCGGAGCACGGTGGCACTGGGGTCGTTCCCAGCAGCGAGTGACACAGAGCTGGTCCCAGAGTGCTGGTGGCAGAGGGCGAAGGGAGAGCGTGGGAATGCACTGGAGAGGGAGCGAGCGGTCCGATCCCCCTCTAGCGACTCGCCCGGGCAAGCACAGCCCGGCTCGGGGCACCCGCTGCCTCCATCAGCCCCGGCACCCCGTTTGCACAGCCGTATTTGAGCCTGGCTTCGTGGCCGCAGCTTTCACACTGCCGGGTGTCCCCACACCCTCCCAGCAGCTGGCTCAGCCCCCCAGGGCATCTCCTTCCCACAGTAAGGTGCTGGGCAGGCTGAGATGAGACACTGATTTTCTGTGTGACCCTGAGCCACACCCCACCTCTCCCCTCCCTATAAGATAAGGCTGATGCCATTTACCCTCTGTCATAGAACTGCAGGTGAGAAGCACCTGGCTGAAGTTGGTCCAGGTGCTTCCAACCCTTCTGCTGACCTTCCCCCCCTGTCCCTGCAGCGCTGAGAGGGGAGAGCGGCGAGTATTTCCTCAACGGGAGGCTCTCCATCGATCCCCCCCGGCGCTTTGACATCGCCGGCACGACATTCCACTACAGGAGATCCCCTGAGGAGCCCGAGTCGCTGGAGGCCTTGGGACCCATCAACATCACCCTCTTTGTCATGGTTGGTAACGTTTCCTTTGTGCCCCACATGGTCAGGGCTAAAGAGAACTTGCCATGCTACGTGGGAGTTCATAGAATCACAGAATATCCTCAGTGGGAAGGGACCCCCAGGGATCATCCACTCCAACTCCTGGCCCTGCACAGACACCCCAACAATCTCACCCTGTCCCTCAGAGCGTTGTCTAAACAATCCTGGAGCTCTGGCAGCCTTGGGGAGCCTGGGCAGTGCCCCAGCACCCTGTGGGGGAAGAACCTTTCCCTGAGATCCATCCTAAACCTCCCCTGGCTCAGCTTCAAGCTGCTGGAGCTAATTGGCCCCTGCCCTTGCTGTCTGGAGTAAAGGGACACAGAAATCAGAGTCAAATTGGGCTAAATTCTCAGGTCTCCCTCCCTAATCTACCAGGCTTTGGGATGATTTAATCCTTAAGTGCATGGGAGCTTGTTCCCTGATTGTGTCACCTTCAAAGGTGACTGGCTACTGTGCCAATTCTGAGAAGGACTGGAAAAGGGAAAGGGGGGAAGATTTCAGCTGCCCTTGATTTAAGAGAGATCGTGGGATGATCCAGATGGTCATGCTGGACTTCAGTGGCACTGATGCCTTGGTGGTGCCTTTCTCTGCAGGTCCTGGTGCGGACAGAGCTGCAGGGGATCCGCTACAAGTTCAACGCACCCGTTGGCAGGGATGGCTCCAACCAGTATTCCTGGCACTACACCCCATGGACCAAATGCTCCGTGCTGTGTGCAGGGGGTGAGGTTTGATCCCGTTTTGGTTGGGGGGGATACATGTCTGCACTGCTGGGACTCCCACTGTTGTGTCTGGGCCGCACGAGGCAGAGTATGGACAGTGGTGTCTGCTCTGCTCTGCTCTCAAGGAGCTCTTGGGTCTCTCCACGTTCCCACCCTGCACTCAGCCAACACAACCCTGTGGGCAGAGTGCCAGGGCAAACAACCTGGGGGCCACTTGCAGCTGGAACACATGTGTGGGTGGTGGAAGTGGTGGGAGGTGGCATATCATAGAATCATGGAATGGTTTGGGCTGGAAGGGATCTTAAAAGATCATCTTGTCCCACCCCCTGCCATGGGCAGGGACACCTTCCACTAGCCCAGGTTGCTCCAAGACCCATCCAACTTGGACTTGGACACTTCCAGGGATGGGGCAGCCACAGCTTCTCTGGGCAACCAGTGCCAGGGCCTCACCACCCTCACAGGGAAGAATTTCTTCCCAATAGCCCATCTAACCCTGCCCTCTGGCAGTATCAGAAGCCTTTCCCCCTTGTTCTGGCACTCCAGGCCCTTTTAAACCCATTTACTTTTGCAATGCATCAAATCATGGAATGGCTTTAGATCAGGAGGGACCTTAAAGTTCATCCAGTGCCACCCCCTCCCATGGACAGGGACACCTTCCACTACCCCAGGTTGCTCCAAGGCCCATCCAACCTGGCCTTGGACAATTCCAGGGATGGGGCAAGGACATATTGGTCAATCACAATAGTCCCTCTGGCCTCAGATCTACATGTATGTGAACAGAAACACCACTGGTGCTTCCCTGAATCCCTTGAGCTGGTTCCCGTGGGGATTGACACTAAGGTTTGGGCCATGTCTTGTGACTCTAGAGATCCTGGCTGTGAGGGACTGAGCTAGTGTTCAGAAGAGAAGAGCTTAATAATGTTTCCTGTTTAAAGCTCAGGGCCCTGACCTGGTCTTGTGTGCTCGACCTCAACCAAGAGTTTGTCTCCCTTTGTTCCAATTATTCCCCCCAGTGCTGCCCAGAAAATGTCACAAGGCCAAGGTTAGAATAGGTTTATTTGAGGATGAGATTTGGAATGCTTTGATCCTCCATCCTGTGACATGCCCTGGCTGGTGACCCTTAGATTCACAGATTTATAGAATCATTAAGGTTGGAAAGGTCCAAGACCATCGAGTCCAAACTGTGACCAATCCCCACCTAGCCAACTAGGCCAGAGGATTGAGTGCCATGTCCAGTTGTTGACACCATCATTTCACACCCTCAATTTTTACTGGAGATGTCAGAGGAGGCCATGGTGATGAATAGAAAAGTAGGTTAAGGCTTGAGGTGCAGAGACAAGTGGCTGATCTGTCACATCCCCCCACAGGAGCAGAGCTGTGGGGCCAGTTCCATGTGAGCCCTCACCGTCCTCCTCTCTTTCCTCCTTTGCCTCTTTTCTCTTGGCAGGCAGCCAGATCCAGTCTGTGGTGTGCAGGAAACTTTCTGATGGCTCAACTGTCTCCAACCATTTCTGCAGCCCTGAAAACAAACTGCTGGAGAGGCAGAGGCTGTGCAACACCGAGCCGTGTCCCCCAGCGTGAGTCCCATGGCAGGGAGCAGGTGGAGGGATGGAGGGTGGGAAAGCCAGTGTGGAAGAGGGTGAAATTCCCCCCCTGTCTGCCATTCCTGGGTCAGAGTCCCCCACCACAGCAAAAAAAAATAAATTCTGTTGGTCAGGTAATACACAAAATTATGCAATTATTCCAAAATTATTCCAAAGGATCCTTTTCCACCTTCTACCAGTTTTAAACCAGGATGACACCAATGTGTGAGACACTGGTAGGGTATCCAGGGGTGTCACTGCCTGGCTAAAGCAGCTCTGTTGCAGAAGAGAGGAAGTTTTCTCCTCCCAGATACTCAGTGAGTCCCTCCAAAGTTGTCTCAGCCTATCTCTATCTGTCCTTGCCCCTCCCTTGAAGGGAAGGGGAGATGTGGAGGAACTCTGTGGTTCAACCAGAGCTGCCTGGGAGGCTGTGACCAAAACAGGACCAAGGGCTGAGTGCAGGAGCATGAGGACAAGGACAAGCCTGGCCCACTGAGCTCCTCCCAAGCTCTGCTGTTTGTCCTGTCTCCAGGTGGGTGATTGGGAACTGGTCTGAGTGCAGCCGGAGCTGCAATGAGGGCGTCCGCACGCGCAGCGTCTTCTGCAAGCGCAAGATCTCCGCCACCGAGGAGAAGACCTTGGATGATGCTTCTTGCTCCCACCCACGGCCTAAGATGCTGGAGCCCTGTAGCAACCAGACGTGCCCTCCAGAGTGGGTGGCCCTGGACTGGTCAGAGGTAAGAGCCAAAGGAGGGGCATGGAGATGGGGAAGGGTCTGAGGAGCAGCTGAGGGCACTCAGCTGGTTCAGCTGGAGCAGAGGAGACTGAGGGGAGACTCCTCGGGGGCTGCAGCTCCTGCCCAGGGGAGGTGGAGGGGCAGGGACTGAGCTCTGCTCTGGGACCAGGGACAGGAGCCAGGGAAGGGCTGGAGCTGTACCAGGGGGTTGGGATGGATCTCAGGGAAAGGTTCTTCCCCCACAGGGTGCTGGGGCACTGCCCAGGCTCCCCAGGGCAGTGGGCACGGCCCCAAGGCTGCCAGAGCTCCAGGAGCGTTTGGACAATGCTCTGAGGGACAGGGTGGGATTGCTGGGGTGTCTGTGCAGGGCAGGGGTTGGACTGGATGATCCTTGTGGGTCCCTTCCAGCTCAGAATATTCTGTAATTCTGTGATTAACAAGAGCCCTCACCCCTCAGAGGGCCCTGGTCTATGAAGCAGTGTCACTCACCAGGTCAGAGCTCACCATAGAGAGCATAACCTGGGGAATGGTCTTGTAGCTCAGGACACAGGGAAGGTGGGAGGACACATCAGGGAACCAGAGTTACCTGTCTCTGCTCCTTGCTGGACCCCCTGACCTGTGCCCCCTGTGTCCCCTCCCTGCAGTGCACCCCGAACTGCGGCCCTGGCTTCCGCCACCGCATCGTCCTGTGCAAGAGCGGCGACCACAGTGTGACCCTGCCCACGGCCCAGTGCCACGAGGCCTCCAAGCCCCCCACCAGCATGAGGTGCAACCTGCGGCGTTGCCCCCCGCCCCGCTGGGTCACCGGCGAGTGGGGAGAGGTAGGGACACTCCTCCCCGTGGAAAACTCCCCAGCCCCTCGAATCCTTGTGCACATGAGGCTTTTACCAGCCAGCACAACCCCATGTGGCACCACAACTATCTGTGACCCTGTGGCAGGGTTCCTTTCTCCCTCCTGGCTCAGAAGGCCATGTGATGGTGGCTCAAGGGCACAGCTGACCCAGGAGTCTCCCAGGTCTAGCAGGGCCCCGTAGAGGTTGTGTGAGGGCCACCATGAGTACTTAGGGTCAGCAGGGCTGTAGTGGCCCAGCTCCATGTAGGGCCACTGCTGGTCCCCCCACCACAGCCTAGCAGGGCAGCACTGACAGTCCTTCCTTCCCTCAACACCCCTCGAGCTGCAGGGTGACATTGGGGTGCAGGAGGCCAGTGGTTTTAGGGTAGGATGGAGAGATCCTCATTGAGTCCTGGAGATTCAAACCAAACCTTTTGGGAAGCGGGGTAACAGCACTGTCATGCCAGGAGGTCCCTGGGGAGGGAAGGGATGACCACACCCAGCACCCTTTGCACCTCCCAACACCCATCAGGTGTTCCTAAAGCCGCGGTGGCCGCCACAGCTCCCTGTGTGCTGTCCCCACAGTGCTCGGCTCAGTGTGGCCTCGGCCAGCAGAGAAGATCCGTCCAGTGCCTGGCCCACACCGGGCAGCCGTCCAGTGAGTGTGTGGAGGCCCTGCAGCCCCCGGGGATGCAGCAGTGTGAGACCAAGTGCGAGTCGGGACCCACGGACAACCCTGAGGGTGAGGGGAACAGGGTCTCTGGGATGGGAAATGTGGGGCACTGCCAGCTCAGGGGCTGCGTGGTACAGGGACATCAGAGCCAGCACAGCCCGAGCTGGGCTCTGGGGTGAGGAGACCCCATCCCTGGAAGTGTCCAAGGCCAGGTTGGATGGGGCTTGGAACAACCTGGGCTAGTGGAAGGTGTCTCTGCCCATGGCAGGGGGTGGGACTGGATAGTCTTTAATGTCCCTTCCAATCCAAATCATTCCACAGAGTGGTTTGGGTTGGAAGTGGGGCCATTCTGTGTCCCAGTGCTGTCTCCCACTGGGGGACAACCAGGTCAACCTGGTGTGCTGTGACCCTGAGAAATGGAGTAACTTAAGGCCTTGATTTGCAGCCATGTGAGGACACTGAGGGCACTTGGTGTGTTCAGCTGGAAAGGAGGAGACTGAGAGGAGATCCCACTGCAGTTCCAACTGCCTGGGCAGGGGCAGAGGAGGGGCAGGGACTGAGCTCTGCTCTGGGGGGACCAGGGACAGCACCCAGGGAAGGGCTGGAGCTGTGTCAGGGCAGGGTCAGGTTGGATCTCAGGCAAAGGTTCTTCCCCCAGAGGGTGGTTGGGCACTGACCAGGCTCCCCAGGGCAGTGGGCACAGCCCCAAGGCTGCCAGAGCTCCAGGAGTATTTGGATGATCCTCTGGGGCATATGGTGAGACTCTTGGGAATGATCCTGTGCAGGGCTGAGGGTTGGAATCAATGATCCGTGGGGGTCCCTTTCAACTCAGCACGTTCTGTGAGTCTGTGAACTGCACCTTGGCAGAGAGAGGTTTTCAGCAGTGAGGTTCTCAGTAGCTTCTTTATCACAGCATCTTGCTGCTTCCTGGCAAGAACACCCTCAGGAGCTGGACACTAGGGTTCTCCTCACCTTGAGGCAGCTGTAACTCTGCTTCCTTCCCTCTGTCTCCCCCCGCAGAGTGCAAGGATGTCAACAAGGTTGCCTACTGCCCACTTGTCCTGAAGTTCAAGTTCTGCAGCCGGACCTACTTCCGACAGATGTGCTGTAAAACCTGCCAGGGGCATTAGGGACACAGCCTGACCCCTGTGGGAAAACTGGAAGGCAAAAGCTATGCTGAAGGGTCACCGAGCCGGGCCCTTCCCCTCCAACCTGGGAATATCCCCTGGCTCCAACACAGACACTGCTCGTGCTTCCAGTGGGAGCCAGCGCCACCCAAACCCCCAAAACCAGCAACCTTCGCCCCCTGAGCTTCATGACGGCAGGTTCCCAGTTAAACCACTGCAGCTCCCAGCATGGATGAGCAGTGGGAGAGTGGGAATGTGGGCAGGGACATTACTTGAAGTTCTGATGTTGTTATTTATTAGCCGTGGGCCCAGGTCCTGCCAGTGGGGGAAGCGGCACCACTCACCTCATCCTGTTCCACACCCGCGTCCGAGGGTATCACAGAGCACCGTGGTCTGCAGTGGGAGCCTGAGCACACCCAGAGGTGCTGTCATTCCCTCGGGATCCCAGGAGAGACAGGGATGAGGGTCTGGGTGCCTCGGGTGACGAGCGTGGCGTGTGGCTCCTGAGGAAGAGCCGCTGTGGGAAGTGGGGTTGGAGCAGGAATTTTTTTTGCATCCTGTCACCTTGGGATTTGCAGCAGGGGAGAGGGAGCAGGTCACTCCACGGTGACACCAGTTTAGCTGGGAGATGGGGGTTATTCAAGCACTCATAACAACCTACTTTAATTGGGGTGTCCCCCTATTTTTCCTGTCACTTTTATGGCCATGTTTATTCCTCGAAGCACGAGCGTGTGCTCAGGGTTACAGTCACTTCATGGGCATCAAGGCCATGCTGGGCTGCAGGGAGTAAAGCAAAGGAGATAGAGGACACGAACTGTCCTGTCACAGTGTCCCCACGGCCTTGACTCAGGACCAGCCTGCAGGTCCTGCCCAGAGAATGCCAAAGCCTCTGAGGCTGCTTTGCCTCCAAAGGTGCTTTACTTCCAAAGGTGCTTTGCCTCCAAAAGGTGCTTTGCCTCCAAAAGGTGCTTTTCCTCCCAAAGGCAGCCTGGCCATGTGCCACTGTGGCCTCGGGGTGCCAGTCCCAGTGCCACCTGCTCCTCTGCCCACAGGAGACCTCTGGTGACGGAAAAAGAGCAGGCTTGACATTCCTCCAGGTCACCTCCTGCCCAAATCTGGGCCAACACGTGTCTTCTCCATGCAGAGGAGATCTGACTTCAAATCTCCAAAGCACATTCTTTCTGTTACCATAATTGTTGTTATGACTACAATTTTCAGGCCTTTCCACGTCCCAAAGATGGGAAATCTCATCCAAAGACGTTTTGTTCCTTTAGGGTCATCCCTACAGTGCGGGGAGGGGCCAGCCCTCTTTCCCCAGAGCAAACCTCTGCACCCTCCCAGCCTCCCTGTGTTACTCTACCACCTGTATTTTAATTTTCACCTGCTCCTCGGCCGATTCGCAGCTTCTCTGGTGCTCAGCAAACCCCGCCTGGCTGGGGGTCCTCATTTGTCTTCCTTCCTGGTGCCATGCTCCATTCTGACATTTTGGTGAAGGGAGGGGGGTGTTTTCACCTTTTTATATAGATATATATATAATGAAAAATGTTTAACATACTAACTCTGAGGAGGAGCGACGTTAACGGCATGATTTATAATAAAGGAGTAGCTACGATCCCGGGCACAGCTCCTGCTCCCAGTCGTGTCTCATCCCCACGCCACCACGATCCTCATGCCGAAGGAGGGGGTTGGGAGCAGGGGAGGTTTTTCCCAAGGGACTGGAGAAGGTCAGAGAGGTGGAGATCCACATGTAGGACCCCAGGGTCACAGAGACCCAGTGTTGGTAATGCTGGTCTGGGCCAGCAGGTCAAGGGAGGGGATTCTGCCCCTCTGCCTCCCTCAGGTGAGACCCCCACCTGCAGAGCTACTTCCAGCTCTGGGGTCTCCAACATCAGAAGGATTTGGGGCTGCTGGAGTGAGTCCAGAGGAGGCCACGGAGTTGCTCTAGGGCTGGAGCCCCTCTGCTCTGGAGCCAGGCTGGGAGAGCTGGGGGGGTTCACCTGGAGAAGAGAAGGCTCCAGGGAGACCTGAGAGCCCCTTGCAGGGCCTAAAGGGGCTCCAGGAGAGCTGGAGAGGGACTTGGGACATGGGATGGAGGGACAGGACAAGGAGAATGGCTTCCCAGTGCCAGAGGGCAGGGATAGATGGGATACTGGGAAGAAATTCTTCCCTGTGAGGGTGGTGAGGGGTTGAGATGGAATTCCCAGAGAAGCTGTGGCTGCCCCATCCCTGGAAGTGTCCAAGGCCAGGTTGGAGCAACCTGGGATAGTGGGAGGTGTCCCTGACCATGGCAGGGGGTTGGAATGAGATGAGCTTTAAGTTCCCTTCCAACCCAAACTATTCCACGATTCTGTGATCTCGGGATGGTGTGTCTTCAGGGGACAGAGGGGACATGGCAGTCAGAGCTGTCTCAGTCCTTGGCTTTCTGCCACAGCAATGGGTCATCTCTGCTCCTGAAGTGTGGCCTTTTTTATTAAAAGACCTGAAAGAAAAAAAAGGCTCTGAGCATCCCTGCCAGACTGCACCAAGCATCCACCTGTTCACCCAGGTGAGCGGCCCCCACAACCAGCAGCAGAGGTGGGGACACTGTTGGACAGGGCCACCCCAAGGTCCCATGGCAGCAGAGCCACTCTTGTCCTCTCCACCCCCAGCAAACCCTCACGAAATGAGGAAGTGGGAGGAGAAAAAAAAAATTAGTCGCAATTTGTAGTTGCAGCAGAAACACAAAGTGCTCTGGGATGGCACCAGAGCCTCGGTGACAGGAGCACGAGCACCCCCAGGAGCAGGACACAGGGACACCATGGTGAGTGCAAGAGGGGCCCTCCTGGGGCCCCCCCACCCCATCCCCCTTAGGCACCCTGGGGATGTCACCCCCTCTTCCTGCCACCTCAGGGCCACCTCAGGCCTGTTCTGTCCTGCACCCACTGTGCTGCTTCCTGGGAAGTGCCAGGAGCCTGCCAGAGTCCCTGCTGGAGAGGGGACTGTTCCTAGGCTTGGGGACAGGGAGCAGGCTGGGGGAAGAGCGGGGTCAGGACACAGAGGTGAGGAGCAGCCAGGGATGGGTGCCAGTGCTGGGCGCAGGGTTGGTGCCCCCCAGAGCAGGATGGAGCCCACCAGGGGATGAGTCTGAGCTGACACAAAGTGTGTTTGATTTTGCTGTGGTACCCACGGGTGAACCTTGTGTTCCTCCTAGCCCAACTTCCCACCAGAGCTTCTGGGTTTGGGGTGCTGATGAGGTCAGTGGAGGGTGGGCAGAGCATGGGGTGGTGGGTGCCAGCCCTGTGCCTCAGGCCAGGAGGGACCCTCTGGGTGTTTGCCGCCATGGCTGGACCTTGCCCCCTTGGCAGATGCAGGGAGCAGGGGCTGCAGGCAGCACATGGGGCTGCTGGAAGGCCAGTGGCCACATCTGGAAGTTGCTCCGGAGGCAGAAGAGGAAGATGAAAGCTCTGAAAATTAGGAAGATGCTCAGACATCGAGGGAGAGTCTGCACGGTGGAGTCACAGCCATGTCCTCCAGCCCATGGCCTGCTCTTGGGGGGATGCTGTTCCCAGCCACCACCACTCAGACAAGAAGGGGACAGTGGCCAGGCTGGAATCAAAGCTTCTCCCACCCACGGCTGTGGCTGCCACCTCTGAGAGGCTGCTCAGCTGCTGTCCCCCAGAGACACGGCCACTGTCCCCTCCCCACTGCCACCCAACACCTGGAGATGTTTTGTGCCTTCTCCAAGGGCCGTGGGGCTGCACAGCCAAACCCCCAACCCCTTCCAGCCCTCATCCCAACCCTTGCCTGTGCCTGGCTGTGACAGTGATGTGACAGCCCTGCCGCTCTTCTTGAGGTTTCCGGTGCTTTTAAGGTATTGCTGTTTCTGGGCCTGCCCTGTCTCAAGACAAACCACCTTGGGCTGCATCCGCTCCCTGCTCGGGGCTTACAGGTTTTTTTGGTGGTTTAGGCCTCAGCTTTGAAGAAAAACATGATGTTTTGCAAGTGCTGCTATAAGGCTGCTCCCCTCCCTGCCTCAGTGATCCTGTCTGAGCTCCAGGGGCATCCAGAGCCCCAGTGCTGACAGTCCCCATCCCACATTCCTGGGGATGCTGCTGGGCTCCTCATGTGTCACCCGCTGTGCATGGCATTACTGTTGGAGCAAAGTCCCTCAGGCACAGAGGCTGCAAAGGGCAGCTGGAAGGTCAGGGGTGGGCAAAAGCTTCTCCCTGCTTAGCATGAGGATGAAATGGTTTCCTGGAGGTGTTTGGTCCAGGCACCCTTCCCTGGGGACCTCTGCTCTCCAGTTCATCCCTAACTTCATCCTGGGGCAAAGGAAGGGACCTGGACAGAGGAGGGGACTGAGGAACTGCTGCCCTAAACCTCTAAAAGCAAATTTTGTGCCCCCACTCCCACGGGGTGCTGCCTGCAGCCCCATCCCCTGGGGGCTCACTGGGCACCAAGTTTGGGCAATGCCATGGTTTTGAGGGATCATAATTCCTCTTCATCCTCCCCCAAGATTTTAGTGAGCCCTGGCCCTGCAAACCCCTTGGAACATGCTCAGGGAAGCCAGGCAGGCTCTATGATCCCACAAACAGGGTGGAAACACCCAGAGCCTTGCAGATGTCCAGGACAAACCCTTCATTGAAAGTGAGCAGGTGTTTTCCTTGCAGTTGAGAGTCAGGAAAACACCTGAGCTGGCCCAGACGAAGAGGAGGTGGCGAAGGCACACGCTCAACACTGACAGCTCTGAGCAGTTGTGTGACTAAAGGAGAAGCTCTGGGTGTCAGATCAAAATCTCCGAGCTTTCAGTGCAGGAAATGCTCATATTTGCCTTAATTTGGTGCCAGAAGCAGTGCCAGAGGGTTTGGGATGATGGGGACATGGAACAGAGGTGTTTGGCCCCCCATGGGCTTTTCCTGGCTCTCTCCTCTCTTGCCTGAAGCACAGGGTTTTGGTTGAAGCTGGGCAGCTCCCTGGGAGCTGAAATGGGTCACTGAGCCCACCTGCATTTTTCCAGGTGGATTTTCTAGGGGATATTAGGATGGAGGGCAGGAACAGGAGAGGAAGGCAAGAAAAAGACCCATAAACAACAAACAGGAGGAAGAGGAGAAGCTCCCCCAGTGGTTTCAGGCTGTGTGAGCAGCCCCATTACCCCTTGGATCCCCTGAGCTGGCCCAGCTCCAAAGACAAAAGCCCCTTCACCAGCCATGGGATTTGAGTTGCATTTGGGGTTTGGGGGGCTATGGGTGGTATTTTGGGTTGCAAAGCCCAGTGAGGAGGGAGGTGGACAGGGGGAGCAGCACGATGGTGCAGAGCTTCACGTCCCATGAGGGTCCCTCTGTCCCCCATCCCGATGGTGCTGGGTGGTGATGAGCCCCCAAAGATATTGGGGTCCAGAGGCCTGAAATCTTGAGAGGCAGCAGGAAAATGAAGCAAAAGGGGAAGAGGAGAAAAGGGAAATGGAAAGAGTAACAGGCCAGGGGCGACGGGGGAGAAGTGAAATCGGTGATGGAGCAGTGGGGGTAAAAGAGGAACCATGAGGGACAGGCCTAGAGGGGCCACGGGCAGGGCCAGACAGGGTATCCCCTCCAGCACCTCACCAGGGGCCACACGGGCACCACAGCTGTGCCCAGCACATTCCCCCTGCAGCATCGAGGGTGAGGGGAGCCCTCAGGGGATTTTCTGCACTGGGAAATCTCACCCCCCCCCCCGCTCCCAGGGCTGGGTTTACCCCACAAGGGCTTAAACCACAGCCCAGTTTTCCTGCTCTGCCCCAGAGACAGAGCTGGGCAAGTTGGAGGACAGCTGGAAAGAGGGTGCTGGTGTCACCCTGCGCAGGGGGAAATGGTGATGGGGCACAGTGGCACCTCTGCCCTGATACGAAGAGGATGTGGGTGGGCAGAGGATGCCACCACCACCCTTCCCCTGCGTTATTCTGGTGCCCCTTTGACTCATAAGCAGAGCCTGTGCATCAGCTACTTCCTTAGATCTTCGTTAAGCTCTGCAAGGAGCAGGGGTGATGGTGCAGATGTGCCCACAGTCTCAGCACCCTGTCTGCTCCTTGTCCAGTGCCAGACCTGTGGTGGGGAGGGATGCAGCCAGAGGGGTGGGGCGAGGCCTGGTGCACTAGATTTGGAGCTTTGGGAGCTCCCAGCTTGGCCAAAGCCCCTCATTTCACCTATTTTGGAGCCACAGCTGAGATGGGGGCCAATCACAGCTCCCAGTAACTTCAGGGGAGTTTTGGAGCTCCACTCCCAGCAGTGGTGGCCCCTGTGACACACTCCCTGTGTCCCTGCAGGGCAGCAAGGAGCGCTTCCACTGGCAGAGCCAGAATGTCAAGCAGAGCGGTGTGGATGACATGGTGCTGCTCTCCAAGATCAACGAGGAGGCCATCGTGGAGAACCTCAAGAAGCGTTTCATGGATGATTTCATCTTTGTATCCTCCCCAGGGCAGCAGGATGGGGACAGGGAGCAACAGGGATGGGCTCCAAGGCTTTGCCAGGGCATGGGACAAACTGGGGCTGCCCCAGTGCTTCCAGAGTGTCCTGTCCTCGCACTGGTGGGACAGGATTGGGATCAGCTGGAGGAATGTTGCCATTCCCAAACTGACTTGCACTTGGCACACAGCAACCAAGACCCTTATCCTGCCATGCCCTGGGACCCACTTTGGTTCTTCCTTTGTGGCCACAAAGCCCTGAGCAAAGCCCTTCATCCGCTGTCTCCTGCTGCTCCTGCACACCTGAGACCCACCTGCCTGTGACAAGGGGGCCAGACCTCGTGGCAGGAGTGACCATTGTCCCCTGTTGTGGTCACCACCCTCCCCAGTGCCCTCAGTGTGGCTGCAAACACAGGCAAACCCTGGGTGGTGCAGGAGCATCGCTGCAGGCACAGGGAGGAGGTGCCATCCCTCACTCCCACTAGTGTCAGGACACACAGGACACCCTAACCCAGAACAGGGGACAAAGCTCCCTCCCTGCCCAGTGTTGCCCCCCCATGTCATCCCCAGCCCAGTCCCTGCTCCCATCCCAGAGCTGACACTCAGAGCACCAAGCACGAGGCTCTGTGGCTCTCGGCCCGTGCTGTGGGTGGGGACGTGTCCCCAAGCCCTTCCTCGCTCACCCCACACCTCCCTGGGGACGTGAACGGCTCAGCACCACCATCCCAGCTTCCCCTACGCCCCAGAGCCCCGGGGAGCAGAGTGGGGCACGGTGGGGGCTCTCTGGGCTGACAGCAGGGCTGTCTCCCGCCCACGCCACTGGATGTGGTTTCCCTGAAGATGCAGCTCTGACCTTACAAGGCGATGCTGTGCTGGCCAGCTGTGACACAGCCTCCTCCCCTGCAGCCCCGGGGCTTCACGTGTGTTTAGGGGCTGGCTTTGGGGTTGGCCTTTTTTTTTGGTTTGGAGGAAAAGAATAGCCCACACAGCGTCTTTCTTCCTTTTTTTTTTTTTTTGTGTTGCTGTCTGCAGGGCTCCATCCAGCCATGACTCAGCATCCTGCACTTCTGCATTTCCCAGAAAAGCCCCTCTCTTCCTGCCCTTTGGTCACTCTCCCTCTGCCCTGCTCTCAGGTGGGACAAAAATAAGACATCAGACATCAAGGGTTCAAAGTAATCCCACTGGCACCACTCTGTCCCCAACCTCCATCTCCCCATTGTGCTGGGGGCTCATTCAAATCCTGCTACTGCGCCGTTTCCAGGTGCAATTCCCTGATTTTCCATTCTCCTGCCCACACTGAGTTACCTGGGGATGCTGCAGGCAGGGGCTGAGGCAGCAGAGTGACAGCAGGGAAAGGCAGGAGCCACAGTTTCTTCCCTCTCAGTGCCTCAGTTTCCCTGACTGGAAAACAGGGATGGGCTCCCGCTGCAGAGTGAGTGTGGGCAGAGTATGAATTCCAGGAGACTGTGGGATGCTGGAGATGCCCCATTTGGAGTGGATTCTCAGCCAGGCCAGGGAGCTGAGGGGATGCTCCTGCTGTGCCCTGTGTCCCTCACACCACCGGGGACATCCTCAGGCTGAGGGGGCAAAGCCAAGTCATGGCAGCTTCCGAGTGGAAAACCCTCGTGGTATTCCTGGTGCAGCTTCCAGGGCGTGGCAGGGACCCCAAAACCACCTTTCTACCATTGCTCTGATGCTGCCTCCGGGGTGGGATTGGGCAGTGGGAAGGGAAAGGACACAGAGACCTTAACATGCCACCCAGACCTACATCGGGCCCGTGCTCATCTCCGTGAACCCCTTCAAGCAGATGCCGTATTTCACCGACCGCGAGATCGAGCTGTACCAGGGCGCGGTGAGGCTGCCACGGGCTCTTTGGGTTCAAAACCTTCAGGGTGACCCCTGAGGGTCCCCCTCCTCCCCAGCCCTTCAGCTGCTGCAGGGGTCAGTGCTCCCCAGCAGTGCTCCCTAGCACGTCAGTAACGAGGCTCAGCAGCAAACCCACATTCCTGGGAAATTCAGCTCATAAATCCACACCAAAGCAACCCAAACATGGTAAAATCCAGCCCGAGTAGCTCTGCCTGATGAGCTTCCCAGGAAGGAGGGGAGAGTCAAAAAACCTTGGACGTGCTGCTGATGAGCTCATGTTTGCGGGAAGGGACTAATTCCCATGTGGGGAAAGTTAAGGGGATTTGGGGTGGGGGCTCAGGGCAGGGGCTGGTGGCTGCTCTGTGCTCATCATCACTGTCCCTGTCCCCTGTTTAGGCTCAGTATGAAAATCCCCCCCATATCTACGCCCTGACTGACAACATGTACCGGAACATGCTGATCGACAGGGAGAACCAGTGTGTCATCATCAGGTACTGGGGGACAGTGGGCACAGTTGGGACCCCATGTCACTGCTCTGGGACAGCATTCCCCCAGCACCTCTTCTCCCCACACCCAGGGACTTCCTAATTAAACACAGCAACCATGTGATGGCAAGAAGTGGCTGGAGTGTCCTGGGGGACATTGTGGTGTCTGGAGGGACCCCGATGTCCTGGGCCACTGGGTGGTCCCAGGCAGGGCCAGAGCCTTGAGCAATGCACCTTTCCGGTGGAGTGTTGCAAGGGAAATGGTCAGGATGTGGGGGAAGGCCAGAGACTTCCCCTTGAGGCTCCCAGGTCTCCCTCTTCCCCTCCAAAACCCAGCAACAAGAAATCCAACATCTCACTGAGCAATGCTCTGGTCCCACTTACACCCCAGAGTGCCTGGGCAGCCCCGTCCCCAGGGGGAAGGTCACAGCCCCCAAAACTTGCTGTCACCCTCTGGTCCTGCTAAAGCATCACCCTCTGAAGCCCCCCAGGGAAGGTGACTCTGGTGGGACCATCTCACAGCCTACTCTGCTTTGGCATTTGCACAGCGGAGAAAGCGGGGCCGGCAAAACGGTGGCGGCAAAATACATCATGGGCTACATCTCCAAAGTGTCCGGGGGTGGGGACAAGGTGCAGGTAGGTCTGTGGTCACCCCTGCCACAGGGCACTTCACCTCCCAAGCTCTCCCCAGCCCCTGACCCCCCCCCACAGAGCAGCCATTTCTGGGCTGGGGACACACAAAGTCCCCAACCCCAAGGCCGTGGGGCACAGCTGGATGGCCCCCACAGCTCAGACCTGCCCTTCCTCTGCCCCCAGCACGTGAAGGACATCATCCTGCAGTCCAACCCACTGCTGGAAGCCTTTGGAAATGCCAAAACTGTCCGGAACAATAACTCCAGCCGCTTTGTGAGTGTTGCCAGGGCAGTGCAGAGGGTCACAAAATCACAAATTTAGGTTAAAAAAGACCTTTAAGATCATCAAGTCCAACCATTAACACAGCACTGCCAAGGCCACCTCTAAACCATGTTCCCAGGTGCCACATCCACACAGCTTTTAAATCCTTCCAGGGATAGTGACTCCACCACTGCCCTGGGCAGCCTATGCCTATGCCTGATCGCCCTTTCAGTGAAGGAATTTTTCCTAATATCCAACCTAAACCTTCCCTGGGACAAGTTGAGGCTATTTCCTCTAGTCCTGTTGTCCTGTTGCTTATTACCTGGGAGGAGAGACTGACTTTCACCTGACTCCAGGCAGCCATAGAGAGCAAAGAGGTTACCACATGAGCAGGGATACACATCCCAGCAATGCTCCTCCAGTGGAGGGAAACAGAGGAGAGTGAGGGGGCCCGGGGGAGTAAGGAATCCCAGCAGGGCCGTGGCTCTGAGCAGCATCTGTGCCGGGGCAGGGGAAGTACTTCGAGATCCAGTTCAGCCGGGGCGGAGAACCCGACGGGGGGAAGATCTCCAACTTCCTGCTGGAGAAGTCGCGGGTAGTGAGCCAGAACGAGTGCGAGAGGAATTTCCACATCTACTACCAGGTACTGGGGTGGTCAGGAGCCGCCGGGCTGGGAGGGGGAGCCAGAGACCAGGTAACTGCAGCTACTCATTCCCTCGCAGCTCATCGAAGGGGCGTCCCAAGAGCAACGACAGAACCTGGGCATCATGAGCCCGGATTATTACTATTACCTGAACCAGACAGACACCTACCAGGTGGAGGGCACGGATGACCGCAGCGACTTCCATGAGACCATGGTGAGTGCCCGGGAAGGGGGTCCCTAAAGCCTCCGCGGCTGGGCGGGGGCTGATGAGCTCCCTGCCCCCCCCCAGAATGCCATGCAGGTCATCGGCATCCGGGGCGAGGACCAGCAGCTGGTGCTGCAGATCGTGGCCGGGATCCTCCACCTGGGAAACATCAGCTTTCGGGAGGAAGGGAACTACGCCCGGGTGGAAAACGTGGACTGTGAGTAGCCAAGTAGCTCCAGGGGAGGGCGGGTGGTGATGGTCACAGAGACCCCTGGAATTGAGGGGCAAACTGTGTCACAAATTCCCTGGCAGAGGAGGGAGGCAGTACCACGTTAGAGATGGAGAAACTGAGGCAGCAAGCAAATGGCTCAACGAGGGCTTGATTAGCAAGGGGATGGATGGCAGGAGTCACTTGCTGCGATTTGGCAGAGGAAGGACCCACCCGTGTCCCCACTCACTGCTGTCCTTGGCACTCGGACGGGACTGGGGGTTCCAGCCAGGGCTGTGGGTGTACAGGCAGCCCTGACCACCTCCCTGCTCTGCCCAGCCCTGGCCTTCCCTGCCTACCTGCTGGGGGTCGACCAGGACCGCCTGAACGAGAAGGTGACCAGCAGGAAGATGGACAGCAAGTGGGGCGGCCGCTCCGAGTCCATCACCGTCACCCTAAACGTGGAGCAGGCAGCCTACACCCGCGACGCCCTGGCCAAGGGGCTCTACGCCCGTGTCTTTGACTTCCTCGTGGAGGTGGGTGGTCCTCTGGGTGTCACCATCAGCTCCAGAGTAAGCCAATCCCGCTGCCTTGCACCTGTGGTGATGGCTTGTCCCCTCTCCCACAGTCCATCAACAGGGCCATGCAGAAGCCATACGAGGAGTACAGCATTGGGGTGCTGGACATCTACGGCTTCGAGATATTCCAGGTGTGTGATCACAGAATGTCCTGAATTGGAAGGGACCCACAAGGATCATCAGTCTAGCTCCTGGCCCTGCACAGGGCACCCCAACAATTCCACCCTGTCCCTGAGAGCGTTGCCCAAACTCTCCTTGAACTCTTTGCATGACCACTGCCCTGGGGAGCCTGTTTCAGTGCCTGACCACCTGCTAGGGGAGGAAGCTTTTCATAATATCCAACCCAAACCTTCCCTGACACAACTTCAGGCCATTCCCTTGGGTTCTGTCACTGGTCACCACAGAGATCAATGTCTGCCTCTCCTCTTCCCCTCACAAGGAAGTTGTTGCTTTGCTGTAGGAGTCCAGCTGGGAATGTCCTTCCCTGCTCCTGCAGCAAGGAGAGCAGCTGGATCAGGGGGATGTCAGACCCCGAGAAGGGTCCCTGGAGCAGCACCCAAAGGCTCTGTTGGTTGAGGTCCCTGGAATAAGCCAGAAGGGCAGAAGACAACTCAGCCCTGCTTTCTCTTTCATCTTTTGTACCTTTGCAGAAAAATGGCTTTGAGCAATTCTGCATTAACTTTGTGAACGAGAAGCTGCAGCAGATCTTCATAGAGCTGACCCTGAAGGCAGAGCAGGTACAGGGGGCGCTGGGCTGAGGGGCAGCAGGGCTGTGCCAGCATCCCAATTCCTGCACCCTCCCTCCTCCCTGGCACAGCTGGAGCAGGGGGGCTGCAGTGTATCCCATGGGCTCAGGAGCCCACACAGCTCTCCCTGTGCTTCCCCAGGAGGAATATGTGCAGGAGGGGATCAAGTGGACCCAGATCCAGTATTTCAACAACAAGGTGGTGTGTGACCTAATAGAGAACAAGCTGGTGAGTGGGGTCCCCTCTGCCAGGGGAGGCTTTCTCAGGGAGCAGAGGCACCAGCAGGGGCTGAGTGGGCTGAGTGCTGTCAAGGATGGGTGGCAGAGGGCAGTCCTGATGGGGAGCAGAGAATCACAGAATGGTTTGGGTTGGAAGGAACCTTAAAGCCCATCTCATTCCACCCCCTGCTGTGGGCAGGGACACCCTCCACTAGACCAGGTTGCTCCAACCTGGACTTGAACCTTGACTCTCCTCTGCATCCTTAACCTAAGCTGAGGTTCAGCATGAAACAGCTTTGACCAGCACAGCCAGGTGCAGGACTGGGACCTTTGGACACCCATGGTTTCCCTCCCCCTCTGCCAGAACCCCCCTGGGATCATGAGTGTCCTGGATGACGTCTGTGCCACCATGCATGCCACAGGCGAGGGCGCAGACCAGACCCTGCTGCAGAAGCTGCAGGCGGCCGTGGGTACCCACGAGCACTTCAACAGCTGGAGCTCGGGCTTCATCATCCACCACTATGCAGGCAAGGTACAGCACCCCAGACCCACACTCTGCACCCAACACCCTTCACCTGGCCACCAGGGCGCAGGGCTGAGGTCCCCTCCTGTCCCCAGGTGTCCTATGACGTGAACGGCTTCTGCGAGCGCAACCGGGACGTGCTGTTCACCGACCTCATCGAGCTCATGCAGAGCAGTGAATTGTGAGTCCTGGCAGTTCTGGGGACACCCCAAAAGGGCTGGGGCATAGGGCAGCATCCTCAACATCCAGATCATAAGGGCTGATCCTGCTTTTGTGGGAACCACAGCTCGGGGTGCTCAGCATCCTGCATCACCCCACAGGCCCCCTGGGTGACATCCCTCCAGGTGACA
Source organism: Corapipo altera (assembly GCF_003945725.1). Classification (NCBI taxonomy): domain Eukaryota; kingdom Metazoa; phylum Chordata; class Aves; order Passeriformes; family Pipridae; genus Corapipo; species Corapipo altera. Next base: position 171,904 of record NW_020885028.1, read on the forward strand.
TCCCAGGGCTGCAGGGCTGGGAAAAGGGGGGCTCACCCACCAGCACTGACCCTGCTGAGCCTGGGGAGCCTGACAGCTCTCACCTGGGGACTGTCACCTCCCTTCCAGCGGTTTCATCCAGATGCTTTTCCCAGAAAAACTTGATTCTGACAAAAAGGGACGACCAACCACGGCGGGCTCCAAAATCAAGGTACGTCCCATGGGCTGCAGGACAGTGGCTGCCCCTGGGTCAGCAGCAGGGTGATGGGCTCCCACCAACATCTTTAATGCTCCAGAGGTCGATCCTTGCAACAGAAACAGGCCAATGACCTGGTGAACACGCTAATGAAGTGCACTCCACACTACATCCGCTGCATCAAACCCAATGAGACCAAGAAACCCCGGGACTGGGAGGAGAGCAGGTAACAGGGAGCCCACAGAGTTCAGGGAATGGGACACAGCCATGGAGAGGTGGCCAGGACTGGCTTTCCTCCAAAAACTGGTCCCTCTGAGCTGCCCACAGATCCAGGGCAGAATGAGGAGTGTGTGTAGGCGCTCCATCCCCTTTAGGTGCATCACTCATCTGAGCCCCAAGAAGCTCTCATGTACATCCCTTTGCAAACAGGGGCCAAAGGGCCCCAGCAGGTCCCACTGTGACCTGCCATCCCACACTGTCCCTCCTGGCTCCGCAGGGTGAAGCACCAAGTCGAGTACCTGGGGCTGAAGGAGAACATCCGGGTGCGCCGGGCGGGATTCGCCTACCGCCGGCTCTTCCACAAATTCCTGCAACGGTGAGTGACCATGGGGAATTAATTTAATTATTTAGATAGTAATTGTTTTATAAATTTAGGATAAATTAATGCAACCCCCTGCCATGGGCAGGGACACCTTCCACTAGCCCAGGTTGCTCCAAGCCCTCTCCAACCTGGCCTTGGACACTTCCAGGGATGGGGCAGCCACAGCTGCTCTGGGCAACCTGTGCCAGGGCCTCCCCACCCTCACAGGGAAGAATTTCTTCCCAAGATCCCATCTAAACCTTCTCTCTTTCAGTTTGAATCCTTTCCCCCTTGTCCTTTCCCCCTACTTGCTCTTGTGAAAAGCACTTTATGTTGCTGTGAAGTATCAGGGGTGGTGGGAGCCCCAGATATCCTTCTCTTGTACCCCAAATTGGCCTCCCAGTGCTGTGGATCATGAAGACACAGCCAGGCAGCACCAGTACACACCTGTCTGAAGTGGGTCCCTCTCTTTATGGGATGGGGGATGGCAGATCCCCGCAGTCCAGCCATGTCACGGCTTTTCATTAGGAAGAAATTCCTCCCTGTGAGGGTGCTGAGGCCCTGGCACAGCTTTCCCGGAGCAGCTGTGGCTGCCCCATCCCTGGAAGTGTCCAAGGCCAGGTTGGATGGGGCTTGGAGCAACCTGGGCTAGTGGAAGGTGTCCCTGCCTATGGCAGGGGGTGGGACAAGATGATCTTTTAAGATCCCTTCCAACCCAACCCCGCCCGTTCCATGATTCCCTGATTCAGTGTCTCTCCCCACAGCTACGCCATCCTCACCCCCGAGACGTGGCCGTCGTGGCGCGGGGACGAGCGCCAAGGGGTGCAGCACCTGCTGCGCTCCGTCCACATGGACCCCGACCAGTACCAGATGGGCCGGAGCAAAGTGTTCGTCAAGAACCCCGAGTCGGTGGGTGCCCCCCAGCCCTGCACCCCCAGGGACACTGCGGTGGGGTGTCCTGGACAGCCACACTCAGCGCTCTGTGTCCCTCCCAGCTCTTCCTGCTTGAGGAGATGCGGGAGAGGAAATTTGACGGCTTCGCCCGCGTGATCCAGAAGGCCTGGCGCCGGCACGTCGCCATCAGGAAGTACGAGCAGATGAGAGAGGAGGGTAAGGCCAGGCAAGGACATGGACACCATCACCCCAGCACCCCTTTTAGGGTGTTTTTCATTAGGACAGCTCATCTGCCAGAGTAGCATCCCGACTCCTAATCATGGCACTTATGAGGAGGGGTGTGAAGAGGAACCAGACCATGAGATGTCCAGAGTCTTTTCCCACATCTTGAAGGAAGGCACAGATTTCTTGCTCTCATTTCCAGCCCCGGGAGGGGCCGTAAGACAGAAGCAGATCCTTGTGCTGTCTCGTTCTGCATTTCATTACCTGCAAAAGGATGGAGAGGAGTAGCTGGGAATCAGCATTGGCAGAGGGATGGGAAAGCCCAGTGGTCCTTGCCTGACCCCCTACAGGGGTTTTCCAACCTTCCCAAACATGCAGTGAAAAATCAAGGAGGAAAATCCAGAAAGCAGCTGTGACCATCCCTCCTTCCCACAGCAAAAGGATTTTTGAAGGCAATTAATGGGTTTCAAAGCCAGCCCGGCTCAAGCAGCTGGGATTCCTCCCATGGCATATAACAAGCCCCACTTCTTGCTGCCATGATCCGTGTGACAGATCCCACAGCTGGTTTGGGAGGGCTCTGAGCCGCCAGCACAGAGCCCTGTCTGACCAGAGTTGCTTTGGGATTCTTTCACAGCTGCCAGCATCCTCTACAACTTCAAGGAGCGGAGGAGGAACAGCATCAACAGGAATTTCGTGGGCGATTACCTGGGCATGGAGGAGCGGCCGGAGCTGCGCCAGTTCCTGGCCAAGCGGGAGCGGATCGACTTCGCCGACTCCGTCACCAAATACGACCGGAGGTTCAAGGTACACGGACACACCTGTGGCTTGGGACGGCCATGGTGGCTTTCCTTAGGTGGGATGTGTGTGTGGGGCAGGTGCCCCCTAGCAAACACCCCTCACCCCCCTCTCCTGTCCCTTTCCCAAGCCCATCAAGCGGGATTTCATCCTCACCCCCAAGTACTTCTACCTGATCGGGCGGGAGAAGGTGAAGAAGGGCCCTGAGAAGGGGCAGATCAAGGAGGTGCTCAAGAAGAAGGTGGAGCTCCAGGCGGTGAGCGGAGTCTCGCTGAGGTGTGTCCCTTAGCTTGGGCTCCACAGGGGGGGTCACCTCAACCTCCACCGACCTCCCCATCCCCTGCTGTCCCCCAGCCCCTTGTCCATGGTGCCCCCAGCCCCTTGTCCATGGAGGCAACAGATCATCGAGCTGTGAGGAGGAAGCTCCCCACAGGATGCTTTGCAGATGGGGCTTTGGAGGTCTTGGAGCTTTCCAGCCAAATCACCCTCTAAATTTCCTTGGGGTGGACCCAAGCCCAGCAGGGCCTCCAGTGCCAGCTGGCACCAGCCTTGTCTCCTACTGACACCCCACAAACTGGGGTTGCTCCCCCAGCACCAGGCAGGATGACTTCTTCATCCTCCATGAGAAGGACGCCGACAACTTCTTGGAGTCCATCTTCAAGACGGAGCTGATCAGCCTGTTGTGCAAACGCTTTGAGGAGCTCACCCGTTCCAAGCTGCCCCTCTCCTTCAAGGATACGTAAGGATGGGGGCCAGGAGAGGTGACAAAGCAGGACAGGGCCCTGTCACTGTGGTCTCATGGCCCTGTCTCTCCCCTAGACTACAGTTTCGGGTGAAGAAGGAGGGCTGGGGCGGTGGTGGCACCCGCAACGTCACCTTCATCAGAGCACAGGGCGACACGGCCACCCTCAAAGCTGGAGGCAAAACCCTTACGGTCAGCATTGGGGATGGGCTCCCCAGGAATGCCAGTGAGTGCCAGGGTACCCAGGGGGTGGCAGGGGGGGCACACAGGAGTACTGGGGCTGCAGGGCACAGCTGGAGGCCTGGGAATATTGGGGTGAGCTGGTGTGTGCCCAACCCTGCTGGGTTTGTGTCTCACCCAGGAGGGACCCACTTCTGCTGGGCTGATAGGGCAGCACAGGGAGCTTTGGGAACAGGACAGCTGGGTATAAATGGGGGGAAGCCCACTCAGCTGGCTCTGAGGACAGTCACCTAACGGGGGGCTTGTGTCCCCCCAGAGCCCACAAGGAAGGGGGCAACGCAGAGCAGAGGTGGCAGCAGGGTCCCAGCACCCTCCCGGACCGCCCCACCAGCACCAAGAGGTGAGGAGGGGGGTGCCAGGGAGGGGAGACCCCAGCCTGGATCCAGCCAGTGCTGCACTCCCAGGGGGTGCAGGCTGAGCATGAACCCCCCGTAATGCACCATCCTGGGATGGGATCTTCCAGGAGCCTGCAGGAACGGGGCACCTCAGTTCCCACAGGGTGATGGGCGGCCACAGAGGGACACCTACAAGGTGCCCCAGAAGCAGACACGGGGCCCACCGGCCACGGCACTGCCCCCCCTGAACGCTGGCCACCAGCCCAGGACACGGCCCCCATCTGAGCACAACATGGATTTCCTCAACGTGCCTGACCAGGGGGTAGCTGGGTAGGTCCTGTCCCATGTCCCACTCCCTGACATATCCTCCCCTCCCACTGCCTCCAGCACCAGGAGATGCTTTTTCCCCTCTGAGGAGCAGACCGAGTTGGGGCAACCTGCCTTTGCTGGCAGGACACATTTCCCAGGCTCTTGTGTATCCCAGTTCTCCCAGTCCCTGCACTGGAAGACCCACCTGCAGGCACAGAGCATCCCATGGGTGTGAGGCAGCAGGAAAGGAAGGAGGGTGCAGCACATCCTGGCTGAGTTCTCCCAGTCCCTGCACTAGGAGGACCCACCTCCTAGTAGACACGGAGCATCCCAGGGGTGTGGGAGGGCAGGGTGGGAAGGAGGGAGCAGCAAACCCCCCACCCTCCTGCCCTCCCCGTGTGGACCCTGTTCCTCCCACCCCTCAGGATGCAGCGCCGGCGCAGTGTGAGCCAGCGGCCGCCCCCAGCCCGGCGGCCCAAGGCCCAGCCCAAGGCAGTGCCACGGTGCCGGGCGCTCTACCAGTACGTCGGGCAGGACGTGGATGAGCTCAGCTTCAACGTGGGGGACATCATTGACATCCTGCTGGAAGGTACCAACCTCTGTCTTGCCCAGCTTCACTCCCCACTGTGGCAGCACCACCCCTGACCTGGCTGGTTCTCCCCTTTCCCAGATATCTCGGGCTGGTGGAAAGGCCGCTTGCACGGCAAGGAAGGGCTTTTCCCTGGGAACTACGTGCAGAAGATCTGAGCTGGGCGCAGTGACCATGTGGCTGGAGGCAAAGAGGGGGTCACCACCCTCCCAGCCCACCTCTGTGAGGCTGTGCCATGTGGATCCATGGTAGTTCTCCAGCAATGTTTATTATGGAGCAAGTGCTTCCTGCTGTGCTGGTGCCGACCGCTGAATCCCAGAGCTGCTTTAGTGGGTGGCATTCCCACAGCAAGGACAGGTTCTTTGCTGCTTGTTCATACTCTAGGGACTGAAACTATCATGGGGTATAAATAGGATTGTTGTTAATAATTATGGTAAATAGTCGGCAAATCTGACTCAGAAATTGGGTTTGGGGGTTGTGTTTCACACCAATGCCATCCCATGGCTCCCACTGGCCCCATGACAAGAGCTCTGATGTGGGCAGACACTTACAGGAGGCAACCCCGTTCCACCCACATTAAACCCTCCAGAAGACGTTGAATACAGAAACCAGCTCGCCCAGGAATTCAGCTCAGGCATCTCCACATCCCGGCGTGGCTCTGGATCACTCACAGCCAGTGGGAGCTGCCAGGGCAGCAGCAAAGCAGGACCAGGGCACCATCACCAATCCCTGATTTCTCACAGGTAAAGCTCCAAGGATCAATTAGACAAAGTCCATGGAGCTGTGACACGTTTTTCTGATGGTGGTTGGAAGAGTGCTGGGGCCCCCAGTTTGCAGAGTGGGAGTCTCATCTATGGGGGGCCAGGGTTGATGCGTAGGGTGGAAATTACCATCCTTGGGATTCAGGGACACTCTACATCCCGAACTCCCAGGACAGAATTCAGGAACACTCTCCACCCCAAACCCCAGGACAGTGGGATAGCTGTGGCTGCGTGGGGGGTGTTGAGTGTGGGCTGATTCCGACCCAGGGCTGTTCCAGGAGGTTTGCAGCAGGGAAAGGGATGGACAGGGCCGACATGTCAGGGCTCCCTTCCGCCCTCCTCCCCCTTCCCTTCCCCCTTCCCCCTCCCCCCTCGGAGGAAGTGACGACAGCCCTGATTCCACATGACCCTGCCTCAGCCTCACATCCCAGCCCTCCTCTTCCTCCGTCCCGCTTCCCGCTGCCCCAGCACAGACCTACTGTCCCACAGATGGGACCCCAGGGTGGGGGTGGCAGAGAGCAGGAACGCGCTGGGATGGGAAGTCCCCCATGACCCCACACTGAAAATGGTTCTTGCCCCCCAGCCCCAGTATGGGGTTTTTACCACCCCTGTGGTCCTTGGGGTGATTTTTCCTCTAAATCACAGGTTTTTAGGATATTTGCACTGCAAAGGTTTTTTTCCTTTGATGGGGGGGTGGGAGCCTGCAGAGCCTTTGTTTTTATTTTATTGAAAAATAATGGCTTTGGAAACTCTGGGGATTTAGGAAACTCCTTCCTGCACGTTCCAGCCCTTCCTTGGGACTGAAGTGGGGGGAATGGGGGCAGCACCCCAGCAGTGGGTGCTGTCAAGTGGGACATTCCCACTCAGCCCTACAGGCAGGTAGGAGTTGGACCAGCTCAGGCACTCACTGGGATGTTCCGGAGGGCTCCAGAGGCTCTGAGGGGCTCACAGGTCTCTCAGGAATTTTGGGGTCTCTCAGGAGCTCCAGTTGTTCTGAGGGTCCTGGAGGCCCCAAGGGGCTTGGGTTGCTCTTGGGGGCCACTCAGGAGCTGACAGGATGTTCCAGGAGTCCAGAGTGTTCCAAGGGTGTCCCAGAGGGCCCTGGGATGCTCTAAGGGGGATCAAAGTGCCCTGAGGGGTTTGGGGGGCTCCAAAAGGCTTGGGGTGCCTTGGGATGCTTCAAGGGGTCCAGGGCTTCCCAAGGGGCTCAGAGTGCTCTGAGGGCTGTGGGATTCCATGAAGGTCCCCAAGATGCCCTGAGGATTCAGGATGAGACTGCTTCAAAGCCCTGAGATGCTCCAAAGGCCCTGGGATGCCCTAAAAGCTCCAGGATGCTCAGAGGCCACTAGGATGCTCTAAGGCCCCAGGATACTCCAAGGCCCCCGGGATGCTCCAAAGACCCGAGGATGCTCTGATCCCCACAGCTCCGCCCCCCCCCCCCCCCCAGATGTTCCGAAGCCCCGGGATGCTACAAGCCCTGGGGATGCTCCGAAGATCCCGGGATGCTCCAGCCTCCCTCGGGCGCTGAGATGCGGGGTGGGTGGAATCACCCGGGAAAAACAGGCGGGGGGGGAGTACCGGGGCGGGGCCGGGTTCCGCCCCGTGGCCCCCGCTCCCCCTTCCGCACACTCCTTCCTCCCTCCCCCCCGCCATCCTCCTCCTCCTCCTCCCCCCGCTCTCGCGACAGCTCCGCACAGAAAATGGCCCCGCGGCCGCCCCGCCGCTGATGCGCGACCCGGGCGGCGCCGCAGCCCCGGTACGGCCGGGGGGGACCGGGAGGGCCTGGGGGGAGCACCTGATACTGGGGGGACCGGGGCAACGAGGGGTGACGGGGGGCGGCACCAGGAGGGGAGCACCGATATTGGGGGTTCACCGGTATCGGGGCATGTACCGGTACATGGGGGTGTACCGGTGTGGGGAGTGTGCCGGTATCGGGGCATGTACCGGTATCGGGGGGTGCACCGGTGTGGGGAGTGTGCCGGTATCGGGGCATGTACCGGTATCGGGGGGTGCACCGGTGTGGGGAGTGTGCCGGTATCGGGGCATGTACCGGTACATGGGGGGTGCACCGGTGTGGGGAGTGTGCCGGTATCGCGGGTGGAGCGGCAGCGGTGGATATGCCGATATCGGGGGGTGGACCGGCACCGGGGGGGGGAACACCGGACGCCGACGGGAGCACCGGACACCGGTCCCCCGGGGGCCTGGGGCCGGCAGGGAACCGAGCGATGGGGCGGCACCGGGGAAGGAGTACCAGCACCGGTGTCGGGGGATGTACTGGCAGCGGGGGGACCGGCACGGGGGGGCTGTAGTGGCACCGGGAGTGGACCGGCACACAGCGGGTGTACCGGTACTGGGGGCTGTGCTGGCACCGCCGATTGTGATGTACCGGCACCGGGAGCTGTCCTGGCGCCTGGGACAGTATCGGCACCGGGGATATACCGGCACGGGGAGTGCACAGGCAGCGGGGGCTTTACCGGCACCGGGGTTAGAGCAGCACCGGGAATGTACCGGCGACAGGGAGAGAGGTACCAGTACGTGAGGGGTACCCCGGCGTGGGGGCTGTACCGACACCAGGGGCTGTGCTGACACTGGGCATGTACTGGGGAGGTACCAGTAAATGGAGTGGAACAGCACTGGAAAGCTGCTCCTGAATGGAGCTGAGACCTGACCAGGGGGGTGCCAGCCATGGGACTGCTGCCCACGCGGGCTCCAGATCCGTGGGGGTGCTTCCCGTGGCTCTGCTACCCCCAGGACTAGTAGCCATGGCTGCCCATGGGGGGCTGCAGAAACCACTGCCCGTGGGGGGCTACCCAGTGGGGCTGGAACCCATGGGGTTACCTGTGGGGCTGGTAGCCCAGGGACAGCTGGCCAAGGAAGCCACTAGCCCCAGGTCTTTGCAGGCCTATGTGGCCCGTGGGAGCACCAGGGTGCCCCAGGTATCCCAGGATGCACCTGCTGGGATCTCCCCATGGTCTCTCCACATTCCCACTCCCATGGGAGCTGCTTTGTTGCTGTTAGAGATGGGGGATGCCGCTGCTGGAGCAAGGGGTCTCTTGGCCTTCACTGTGCTGTTAACTTGGCTGGGGCCAGCCAGAGCTGCTGCTCAGGAACAGCTTTATCCAGGCTCAGGGATGAAGCTTCAACCTCCCCAGGTGGCTCCCGAAGGGAAAGAAGGTTGTTTTCCAGCTGCAGAGCTGATGTAGCTGTGGGTGGATCAGCCAGGCATGGGCAGGCAGGTAAAGGTGGGCACCAGGATGGTGTGGGGGGTGGGGAGGAATGGCAGCAGGGCTCTTCCCCATTCAGTGGCTTGGAGCAAGCTGGGGGGATGGAGCAAGCTGGGGGGGGATGGCAGGGACCCCTGGGCTGCCCAGAGCAGCTTTGCAGGAAGAAAGGCCTTAGCTGAGCTGCCCCCACATCCACCACAGGGACATGGCACCGAGGCCACGCGTGAGACTCAGCACTCACCCCCGTGGATGCCCATGCTGTCACTGGGCTCAGGGTGGGCTCCACAGGCTCTCCAGGCAGATTCTCTGAGTTGGAAAGCAGGAAAAACACCCTGGGACGTGTAAAACACCAAGGCAGAGGCTTTGCCCCAGCCCACACCGGGATTAGGGCACCCACGTTGTATCACAACACCACGAAAACACCCAGAGCTTTTTCCCCCCACCAACACCCCAACTCTCTGAGGGCTCCTTGTGATATCTGAAGGCACCAGGAAGATTCACAATGTGTATTTTAATGTAGGACATGGGTTTGAACCCGGTGGCAGGGGCTGGGCAGGAGCCGTTGCTGCTGGCACAGCCAGAGCTTCCTCCCTCTGTGCTCACCGGCTGCGCGATCACATGAGCCCCTTGTTCCCAGCCTTTGTCTTGTCTCCTACGCTGAGGAACCGCTTGGGGAATCCTCCTCATCCTCATCCTCTGGCCTCAGAGCACACACAGAGATGCTCAAATCGGATTATTTGACCCATTTATCCTCCCTGGGTGGGTTTATAGAAGTCTTGGGGATGTGGATAAACCCCCCCGGATCATTGGAGGGAGATGAGCTGTATTAATTATTCACTGATTCAGCAACAGAGCCTGCTCGGGGTGACCAGCAGCTGCAAAGCCTCCTGCTCACCCTCATGGCTTAAAGGATTTTTTGGGATCCCTGTTCACTGGAGGGATTGGAGTGAGGGGGTTTGGTGTCAGCGGGTTTTTGGGGAGACTGAACCTGTGGCGGGAAAACCCTGGGAACAGTGACAGGTGGCTCTGGGATTTGGGTTTCCAGGGCAGGTTTGCACTGGTGTCGAGGGGGGTCAGATCTCTGAGGGAGTCATATCACTGAGAGAATCACATTTCTGGGGGCGTCCCATCTCGGGGGGAATCATGTCTCTGGGGGAGTCACATCTCTGGTGGCCACAGGAGGTCACTAGGGACAGTGGCAGGTCAGCAGCTCCTGGACCAGAGTGTCACTCTCAGGGTTGCAGAACAGAAGGTCCTGGAGGATGGGAAGTGTTGGCCACTGTCCCATGGGAGGTGACAAATGACAGCAAGATGATACAGGTGCCACCTGCTCCCCAAAAACCCATCCCTGGGCTGAGCCCAGTGCGATGCTGCAGTGCCACCGTTGTGTCCTCTGTGTCCATCCTGCCTGGCCTCATGGGATCTGCCCATAGCATCTGCTCAGGAGGCATTTTCCCAGCTTTTCCAGAGGAAAAAAATCAGCTTAAAATGCATCACTAGGGTATTACCTGTAATGGGGAAATGGAGAGAGGCATCAAAGAGGGAGAGGAGGGGGGTTCCAACATCCAAAGGCACTGCTGGGTTTGACCCTGGAGCACCAGGAGCTCCCTGCCCAGGAGTTGACAGCCCTGCTGCGATGCTGCTGAGGAAGAATTTCCTGGTTTCTTGGAAAAACTTCCTTGTGCTCCAGCTGAGCTCCTGGTGCCATGGGTGTCCTGCTCCTTTAAATGGCTTGTCTGGAGGCCATCGGTGCCCTGGGGGCTGTCAATCCAGGCAGTGGCAGCCAGGATTGATCCAGAGCCAGTGATTCCAGCAGGGAAGCAGGAAGCTGGTTCACTGATCTCAAGGACTGACATTGCCAGGAAATGCTCCAGCAGCTCCGTAGCTCCGACACTTCAGGGACAGACATCCCTGAGCAGGCAGACACAGTGCTGCCTCAATCCTTTTAGTGATTTCTGCCCCAGAAGAAGATTCCCAAGACTTTTTTTCCCAGCAAAAACTGCGTTTCCCCCTGATAAAACAAAGCTCCATCAAAGCTGCTGTGAAGTTTCTGCTCAGTGTTTACCCACAGTCACACAGAGATGAAGAATGGAGATGGAGCATCCCCTCCAGCCAGGGCTGGATTTCCCCTCCTGGGACATGATCAGCCCCAGTCTTGCCCCACATTCTCTGCTCCATGGCCAACTGATCCCATCCTCAGTGCTGATTCCATCCCAAAGTCACCGAGCTGAGAAAACAACAACAAAAAAAGCAACACAACCCCCAGAAAAAGCCTGGAGCCTGGGGGCAGCCACAGGAATAGTCCCACATAGATTTCTCCCCCCTCTGATTTGTTGCCCGCTGGGCTGCAGTCCCAGTGTGCTGGGTGCTGCAGGAACAGCTGCTGAGCCTGGCTTGGCCAGGCTGAGCCCTACTGGGTGAGACCCCCCAGAGCAGAAAGCTGGGAGAATACCTCTGGAGCAGATGATAGCGGGAAGGTCTGGCAAGGCTGGGAGGGATGGGATGCACCATCTAGAAGAGCTGATCCCCAGGGAGATGTTTCCTTCAGGAGTCATTGAGCTCTTGGGGAAATATTGACCTTCTAAATAGTGTCCAATGTGGTCGTGGCAGCTACTCCACAGCCTCAGCACTGATGATATTATTATTATTATTATTACTACTACTACTACTACTATTATTATCATTATCAGCTTTATTATAATTATCAGCATTTTTACCATTTTTATTATTATTATTTTATAATTTTGTCATTATTTTCATCATTGCTTATTATTTATTAACACTATTATTATTACCATTATTATTATTTCCTTTTTCACTTCAACATTAAGACACTATTCAGAAATCTCCCAAAGTGGGGGCTTTTTTTGGATCCTTCTCACTGGGAATTAGTGTTTGGCTTTTCCATGTTGAAGCCTCGTGCCAAGGTGTGCTGAGGCCAAGCCAATGTAATTTTGGTGACCAGGAACTGTCCCCACATGCCAAACAGCATCTCCTGGTCATGCAGTGGAACCTGCTGCTCCCCTTGGCTGGAAAACCCTTTGGAACTGTGGGGGGAGCATCCAGTGAGATCCCCCAGCCCAGCTGGAGTAGGGAGGGGCTGAAGCAGCTCCAGCAATCCCTTCAGCCATGCCTTGGCCTGTAGTTTGGGAGGAATTTTTGGATATACAGATGCCATGGGCTGGGAACAAAGCAGGACCCTGATAATGCCTGGAGGGGGCTGTGCAGCTGAGGGGGCCTTTGGGGAGTTTGTGGATCACCCTGGGTTGGGAGAAGCAGGAGGGGACAATGAAGCTCTGAGTCCAAAGCCCCCCCCAGGCAGAGACACTTCCAAGGCCCCTTGAAGCTGGGATCTCCTGCTGGCTTGGTCCCCAGGGTGGGAAGTCTGGTCCCAAGGCCACAGGGCACTGAGGGGAGGAGGAGGAGAGTCTGACCTCTCACCCTTGCTCTCGGTGCAGCATCACCAGGACGAGCCTCCGTGGGCACATCTCTCACCCTGTGCCCTGCACCGCCAGGCCATGAAGACAGAGAAGGACGAGGCTGTGCCCACCTTCTCCCTGCGGGGTAAATACGGTGGAGAGGGGACAGGTGAGTCCCCTGTACCACAGGGTACAGGGTGGGGAGAGGAGTTGGGGCAGGAGCAGGAGGAGAAGCCTTTGGTCCCGTTGCTGTGAGGTCTCTTTGGCCACATCCCGCCCCAGAGGTGGCTGGGAGCGCCATGGGGATGTGCACAGGTGTGCATGGATGTGCTTGGATATGCACAGGTGTACAGGGGATGTACAGGATTGTTGGGGTGTCCTGTGCAGGGCCAGAAGTTGGACTTGGTGATCCTGGTGGGTGCCTTCCAACTCACCCTATTCTGTGATTCTGTGAGTGTGCAGGGATGGCCCAGGTGTGCAGGGATGGGCCCAGGTGAACACTTGGCATCACCCAGTGTGTCCCAGTCACCACCAGGCTTCACCTTCACATCAACAACTTTTCCTGCAGCAAAGCCCCTCCCAACTCTCACAGCCTGGAGGGCTCCAGCCCCTCCAGCCCCCTCCAGCCACACTTCCCATACCCTCCATTGGCTGTCCCCGTATTTTTGAGGGAGGGAGGAGGGCAGAGGGAGGTGGTTGGGCAGGGCTGAGCCTTGTCCCTGTCTCATGGTCTCTCCCCACAGGCTGCAGTGAGGTGGCTCTGCCCGGTGCCCCGATGTTGGTGGCCGGAGGGACCCCAGCCCAGGACCTGCGGCCCCTGAAGCGCAGACCTGTCCCAGGTGAGCCCCAGCCCTGCCCCGGGGAGGGGAACAGTGACAACCAGGGCAGGAACGAGGCCAACGGATCTGTCTCCTTCCAGGGAAGCACTACCAGTGCTCGAGCTACGGCTGCAGACTGGCCTTCCCCAGCATGCAGGAGCTGATGGACCACCTGAAGGTCCACTACAGACCCACACAGTCCCTTGAGGGTAAGGCCAGGACACCCCACATGCCCCTTTTTTTGTCTGGGAGGGGGCAGAGCGGGGCTCAAAGCAGAGGCAGCACTGGTGGTGGTGCTGGTACCTCCAGGAGATGGGAGTTGGGGGTGGTGTGGGAAGTGCTGCAGACCCACCAGTGGGGCTGTTCCCAGCTGCGATGTTGCTGAATCCCTACCTCTGAATTGCTTCATTCAGGCAAAACCTTCCACTGCCCCACGCTGGGCTGCACCGAGACCTTCCCCAGCATGCAGGACCTCATGGCCCACATGAAGGTGCACTACAAGCCAAACCGCTACTTCAAGTGAGTTCCTCTGGTCCCTGTCCCCATCCCACCTCCTCCCTGGGGGGCACCTGGCTGATCCCAGAGAGCCCTGGGCACATGGGCTCCCACATCCACAGACCCTGATCCCAGCAGCAGCCCCCGGGGTTGGAATGGGGGTGGAGTGGAGGGATCGTCGTGGGGGTGATGTGCAGGGAGCACCACCACTGAGGGTGCCTCCCCAACCCCCCCAGGTGTGAGAACTGCCTGCTGCGCTTCCGGACACACCGCTCCCTCTTCAAGCACCTGCACGTCTGCTCCGACAGCGCCAGCAGCCCCGCGCCGCCCCCCAGAGCCGACAAGCCCCTCCTGCCTCCTGCTACCTCCGCCCTGGACAAGGAGCCCCCGGCCAAGCCGCACACCGAGGGGCTCCCCAAGCTCCCGAGTGCTCTCCCACGGCCCCTGGAGAAGGAAGCCCTCCTGCCCGGCGCGGACTCTGCCGCGGCACCGGCCGTGCTGCCCACCAGCCTGCCCGAGCTGCCCGGCTCGCTCGAGGCGCTGCCGCTGGTGCCGCCGGCCCCGCACCCCTTCCCGCTGCTGGAGCCCGGCCTTTTCGGCCCTTCGTCCTTGACTCGGTTCTCGGGGCCACCCCCGTCCTCGATGCCGGGGCCGTTCCTGTCCTATGTGCCCCCCTCGCCCTACGCTCTGCCCCAGCCCCCGGCGCAGCACCGCCTGCGGCCCTTCCTGCCGGGCCACGGCCCCGCCGCGTCCAACGCCGTCTGGAAGAAAAGCCAAGGTGAGCGTTCGGGCAAAAAAAAAACCTTTTTCTGCTCCCGCCTTCACCAGCAGCTCTCCCCGGAGGAGGACCCGCCGCCGCCCAGCCGAGGATCCATCCCCCTCCTCCGGAGCCGCCCCGGCCCGCCCCCCAAGCCCCGTCCCATCTCCTCCGCCCCCTCCATCCATGTTCAATTGGGACAAAGCACCGGCGGCCACCAGAAAAAACGCCTCCAAATTTTCCCGGCCCTGCTGCTCCCCGGCGTGCTGGGGGTGCGAGGCGGGGGGGCCAGGCTAGGCCTGCCCTCCCACGTGTCCCCCCACCCCAGGAGGGGAGGACCTAATGCTTGTCTTGCCCCTCGATTCCCTCCGCAGGTGTGAGTGTCAGCCCACTCCTCCCATGCTTTGGCTCAGGAGTGACTCCAGGTTAGTTTGGCACCTACTGGTTGGGGGCTGCTTTCTGTCACCGGGGGGGTTTGGGGGCGGCGGGGGGGCCACAGGGGGATGGGAGAAGCCCCACGGGGCACCACGGTGCTCCACGGAGAGCAGAGGGGGAGGGCAGGCTCCCTCATTGTTTTTGGGAGCCACACAGAGAGGGAATGTGGCCCAGGTAGGCTCGGAGGCAGGGGGGTCGCTGGCTGTGCCCCCCCAAAACCCCCCCCAGCCTTGTCCTGAGGGCAGAAGCAGCAGGATGAGGAGCTGCAGCAGCTCCGTGGGCTCCAGTCCACCTAGTCCTGAGGCCAAACTGGAACCCTTTGCTCCGTGTGGCACGGAGAGGAGACACACAAGGGGAGGTCGTGCCCGGGGGGCACAGCCTCGCTCCCTGCTCCCAGATTTGAGGTCCCTCCCTCGGAAAGGGAACCCCCCGTGCATGTGGGGCTGGGAGCCCCCGGCCCATCCGAGCCCCCCACGGCACCCGGGAGCGGCCGCTGGGGGTGATCCCTGTGCTTCCCTGCCCGCCCGTCCTTGCAGGGCACTCCTCCAACAGCCGCATCGTGTGGGAGCACACGCGGGGCCGCTACTCCTGCACCCAGTGCCCCTTCTCGGCCGCCTCCCGCGAGGAGATGACCCTGCACATCGAGGACCACCGCAAGAACCCCCCACCCGGGCGCCTGGACACCGAGATGGGTACGGGGGGGACCCCGAACTGCCGGGATGCTCGCGGGAATGGGGTCAGTCTGTCCCGCAGGGATAACGCGGATCCTCCTCCGTCTGTCCTGGCGGGGGATGACCAGCCCTGGGGTGGATCCTGGGCTGCAGCTTCTGCCCCCGCCCCAGCCTGTAGCAATGCCCCGGGGTGGGGGGTCCATGTGCCCTCTCTGTGCCCTCTAACCCCTGATCCCCCAGCCCATAGGAATGTCCCTGGCGGGGGCAGTAAATGACCTGGAGAGGTCTGCGTGCCCTCCCAGTGCCCTCCTTCCCTGTGCCCCCTCTCCTGCAGTAATGCCTCTGGCGGTTTGTGTGCCCTCCCTGTGCCCCCCAGCCCTTTGCCCCCCAGCCCGCATCAATGACCTGGAGGCATCTGTGTGCCCTCCCAGTGCCCCCCAGCCTCTGCAATGCCCTGGGGAGGGCCATGTTCCCTCCCTGCAGCCCCCAGCCCCCGAGCCCCTGGGTACGAGGGACTCCACAGTGCTGACAGCTCTCCCCCCTCTCCCTGCAGATTTCGGGGTGGGTCTCGCCTCCTTCCACGCCAAGATGACGCCGGAGATGGAGAACTCCCTGTACTCCCAGCTCTGATGCCCCGGCTCCCACGGGACTGCTCCAGCTCCTGCTCCTCCCCATCCCTCCCCCCGAGCCGGGCAGGAGGCACCGCCCAGCCCCCCTGCCACTGGGCTGGGACAGGGATCCCTCCCTGGGCACCGGGAGCACCCCCAGCCCAGCCCAGGGTGCCAGAAGGACGGGTGTTTCCTCTGGAATTTTCTCCCCTCTCTTTTATTTTCGGAAACTCTTAAGCACTCGAAACCCCTCGTTCTCCCTCCCCCTAAAGGTTTCGTTGCTTCAGCCCCCGTGGCTCTGGTAGGAGCCGGGTAGGTTGCTCAGGAGTTGGTGGACTTCTCTGGAATGAGACCTCGGAATAATAAATGGGAATTGTACAGGAGTGGTGGCCGGGAGAGGCTCTGTCAGTGCCTGTGGTGGCTGGGGGTGATGGGGGAGTGGGGCCACCCCTAAGGATGCCCCCCCCAAAACTAAAGGTGAGGAGATGGGGGAGTACAGGGAAGTCTGTGTGTCACTCTGTTCTGGGCAGGTCTGGAGAAGAGGAAGGTTTGAGGAAGGGAAAGGAGGTGCTCCCTTCCCCCTCAGATCTGTCAGCACATCGCAGACCATGAAGGGCTCCTGAGAAGCAGAGCTGGAGCCTCTGCCAGCTGCATCCCAGCACCCAAACTGGTCACCCAAACCAGGGTCGGCCCCCAGCCCCCCGCCAGCCTCGGTGCACAGGCAGAGGTGCCAGGAAAAGGGCATGGACAACCTTTGGGGTGGAGTAGGGCCCCTGTGCCCGGCCCTGAGGGGGCTGCACCCCCCGTGGGAGCTGAGCGGCCGCACGTTCCCAGCCTGGGGCTCCTCAGGTCCTGCTTTGCCTGATCCCATCCCAGCAGGGTGAAAAGTTTGCTCCAAACTGGTTTGGGGAAGGTGTGCTAGGACATGCTGGGACGTGCTGGTGCCCACACTGGCCCTGGGCTGGGAGTCGTGGGAGCACCGGCACCCCCTGCTCTGCACCCTGGGGTCGGGGGCTGCTGCAGCCCCGGGAAGGGACACAGCCCTGGGATAGGCCTCAGGGGGTCCCCTTGGCCAGGCTGGAGATCCCTTCCTCCTGCTGGGATCCCTGCACATGGAGAGCAGCACCCTGGGATGCCTCAGCTCTCTCCTGCTATCACCCCTGTATTGGGTGGGCTCATGGCGCGGGGGTCTGTGCCCCTGTGCCCTCCTCAGTTCAGCACAGACCCCCCCCTTAGCCCGGCCCTGAGTAGGGGGGTGGACATACTGAAGTGTCCCTCAGCTGTAGCCCTGGCTGCTGAGACCTGACAGAGCAACAATTCATCACAGAGCCGGTGCAGGATCAGAGCCCTGGCGAGGGGAGGGACCTCCCAGCCCCCAGAGTGGGGGGGCACTGTGGCACTGCCACAGCTCCCTGCGGGCACAGGCAGCTTCCCTGGCCCCCCAGCCCACCCTGCCCTACTGAACACACACGTTCCTCCTCCAGGGCAGGTGCCCACCCCAAAAGGCAGCAGTGGGACCCTTCCCAACCTGTCCCTGATCCTGATCCAGCTACAGCCACCTCTGAGGGCAGAGAGGACAGGTTCTCCAGACACATCCCTGCTGGGACTCCACACCAGGATGGTCTGTGCCATCCCACAGCAGAGCCTACCCCACCCCCACCAAATCCCCCCATCCAGGGCTCAGAGCCAAACCTGGGGACATGGGACACTCACTGCTCCCAGGAGACTCAAACTTGCCCCAAACCTCCCACTCTGAGCACTCCTGGCTGTTCCCATGGCAGAGGCAGCCAAGACAACCCCCACCGCAATGGATTTTTAAAAACTGAAGTCTTTATTAAAGTTTTATCCAAATTTTGTAACAAAAGATACAAAAGGGCTGGAGATCCTTATTTCTGGGACTAGTCTGACCAATCAAAACCTGACAGTTACTAGGCTAATATAAAATCCATACAATCTGCTAAAAATGCAGGGAAAAAAAATTAGAACTGCTGCTCTGACATTTCTTTTTTTAAAAATTCCTTAAAACATTTATAAGTTACTCAGTTTGCATTTTACAGGATTAGTTCTTCTCCGAATGGTTACAGCGACTGTACAATGTAAGAGACAACAGCGAGAACAAAGAGCAACGGGATGTGCTGCAACACACACCACTCCTCTGAGGGAAGAAGGGCTGGAGTCTCGGGATGGCCCGGAGCACCCACCGGGAATGCCACAAAGTGCCAGTGCATGTCTGCACCCGTGGGAGCCCCAACAGCAGGACAGCAGTGACCTCCACCCCCCCAGCACCCAGCAGGGACCCCCCCCAGGTGCCAAAGGGCCAGTTCTCCCAAGGGATGTGCTGGCTGGACACCTCCAGGAACAGGGAAGGTGGGAATGGGGTTGGGAACGCTCCTGGCTGGATCTCCCAAATCCTCCTTCCAGCGGCCATGGGGTGAAGGGACACAGGCCCCACTGAGGGGAGAGCTGGAATTCTGCTCCGTGCTGGGAAGGGAAGAGGAGGATGCAATGCCAGGCTGTCCAGAGCTGGCACTGGCTGGCAGAAGGACCCTGAGAATTCACAGGCTAACACGGTCTCCGGGGAACGCCGAGTTAGGAGCATCACAGTGATAGTGGCTGTTCTGTACAGTGAGAAATGGAGTCTGATGGAAGTGCAGTATCCCTTCACCTGGATTTCCTATCCCTTCCCAAAGGCTGCCCTGGAGGAGCCTCACCACGGCAAAGACAAAAACCTGACCCACCCGGATATCCAAGTGATGGTTTTTAGGTGGCCACTGGGAAAAATATTCCAGTTTATCAAATAAAATAGGAAAGCAAGTGCAGGGCTACTGCAAGGTGCACGGTCAGAGGTACCAGGTCATGCAAGCAGCCCCCCCTCCCCTCCCCAAAACCCCACATCCCCAGCACTAAAGCATCTTCAAGCATGTCCAGAGATCACATCACTATGATTTCAGATCAGACACCCTCAGGGATCATTTTCACTTCGAGTCCACGGAGATGAACCAGATTCTGCACCCAAGGTGGCTCAAGAGTCTTCAGAGAGCTGGTCTGAGGGATGGCAAAGACCTTCAGTGCTGGCTGGGTGTGAGCTGGAGCTCTGGATCCAGTGTGGCACAGCTGATTTGGGACACAAAGATACCCTAAGGAGGAGATTTTTTTTTTCTCTCTTTTTTTTTTCTTTTGGTTTTTTTTTCCTTTTTTTTTTTTTTTTTTTTGCAAGCTGCTGCACAAACCACCGAATGGAGAAAAGCCTTTGGTCATGAGATAACTTGTGAGAAAAAGTGAGCCTTGTATGGAAGATTCCCCTGAATGCCTACAGTATTCTAAATCTTAAAAAAATATATTGTGGACGCTGCAGCCATACAAAGGGGGGAGGAGGAGGAGTGGGAGATGGGGATTTACAGTCTCACATAGACACAACGGGGAGGTTTAAGACAAGCACAGTCAGAGTCTGTAAAACTGATTGGCTCGCTGGGCTCAGTCATCCTCATCGTCCTCTTCGTCCTCTGGGTCTTCCTCTCCTTCATCCTCTAGACTTCGTTTTCTCTTCTGCCCACACGGATGGTCTGCAAAGAGAGGCCAAGGGTGAAGTTCTGCCCAGCCCTGGGGAACACCAGCTGAGCTGTGGCCTCACAAGGCACATCTGGGAGGAAAAACAGCACCATTCCTCGTGGCACATGGAAAAGCCTGGGATAGCAGCAGACATGAACTACTTTCTGTGCCCTCTGAGCATCCCACATTTCAACAGCTGCTGGAAAAGGGGTTATTTTTGTTGAGGACCCGCAAAAACGCAGCATCTGCAGAATTCAGTCATTTCTAACCAAGTTCATGTGCCCTGTGCTGGACACTGGTGGGGCCTCAAATCCTGTGTCCAGTTCTGGGCCCCTCAGGACAAGGACATGGAGGGGCTGGAGCATGTCCAGGGAAGGGAATGGAGCTGGGGAAGGGGTTGGAGCAGCAGGAGCAGCTGAGGGAGCTGGGGGGGCTCAGCCTGGAGCAAAGGAGGCTCAGGGGGGACCTTCTGGCTCTGCAACTCCCTGACAGGAGGGGGGAGCCGGGGGGGGGGGGGGGGGGGTTGGGCTCTGCTCCCAGGGAACAAGGGACAGGAGGAAAGGGAACAGACTCAAGTTGTGCCAGAGGAGGTTTAGGTTGGATATTAGCAAAAATTCCTTCATGGGAAGGGTGGTCAGACACTGGCACAGGCTGCCCAGGGCAGTGGTGGAGTCGTCATCCCTGGAAGTGTTCAAAAACATGTGGATGTAGCACTTAGGGACATGGTTTAGAGGTGAACACGGTGGTGTTGGTCTTGATATTAACAGGGATTTCCCAGCCTTAACAGTCCATGAGTCATCCAAGATCGTTTGAATTCACACCAGCCACAACATTCTGTCAACATTCATTTGGGTGTTTATATTTGTTAAAACCAGAGGAGTCTGGACCCAAGAAGCTCAGGTCTGCAGCTGAACTGGTTTTCTAGGCAATCTGCCTCAAATATTTGGCAGAATTACCCAGAATGGTTGGAATTAGGAGGTACTGAAACCTGTTTTTCGTCCCCTTTGTGACCCTTGGTGATGACACTACTCAACATCAGCTTGGGCAGAAAAGCTGCAGCAACAACAGCCCTGCACTGAAGCTTGGGGAGCTCTAAAACGACCAAATATTTGTTGAGGCAGCTTTGGTAAGAAATTGGTTTTTAGGATTCAACTCACCATCTTCAGCTTCATCCTCTTCATCCTCCTCACCATCTTCCTCCTCATCTTCCTCCTGGAGTTAAAACAAGGCATTTCGTTGCAAGAACCACAACTCCCTGAGCTGTAACTCCACAGCAACCTCTGCTCCCACCCCACTGAAGCCTCAAGGTGCTAGGGGAGAAGCTGTTGGCTCCCAAATAGCTCCTCAATCCCTATGGATGGGGCTGCATGGCTTCATCATTTGGGGCCTGGGAAGTACCAGGACAAGCCTGAACTGGAAAACTCTATGGACCATGAGTCAAAAGGTACAGGGAAAAAGTCAGAGGGCATGGCAAGCTCCTCAGATCTGCCCTCAAAGTGACACCTGGGTCACCAGACAAGGGATAAATGCGTGACCGAACAGCCCAGCGACAGAAAGCCTCACCTCATCATCTACTCCATCCTCCTCCTCTTCACCTTCCAGGTCATCATCTTCATCTTCTTCATCATCAATGACTTCTTCATCCAAATCATCTTCCTCTTCATCATCGTCCTCTTCCTCACCTTCTACCAAAAGGAGAGGGAGGGAAGCGTTCCAGTTCCCAAGTCCTCGCCATCCCCAGACACTCTGCTCACCCCTCAGTGCTGTGTGAGCAGCAGGCAGGGATCACACAGGACGAGGAGGGAGAACAACACCCCTGTCACCTCCCAGAAAATCCCATTCCCTCCCCAGCTTTCTGGAGGAGGGTATGTGGGTACCCAGACAGCCCCTATTCAGTGCTAATCAGTTATGGCGCAGTGTGCCCACGCAGAAGCAGAAAGGGGGTTGTTCCCCAGCAAGAAAACCAAGAGGAGAGAAAATCCTCACCTTCCCCATTCTCATACTCATCTTCCAGAGCATCCCCATCTGCTTCAGGGTCTGAGTCAGGGGCTTCCTGCTCGTCAGCATCAAAGCCATCCAGGTAGGTGAGCTGGGGCAGGAGGGCAAACACGCTCTCCCGGTAGTTGATGAGCATCGTCACCTCACAGTTGAAGAGGTCCAGACTGTGGAGGTTGGGCAGCTTTTTCTGCAAAAATCAATGCATTAACATTATTTACAACACTGTTTGGAGATCAGGCAGCCATAGGAGGACAGTGGCTCTGCCCCATGTGCTCCTCAGATACAGGGAAGTCACTGCTCTTGCTATTTGTGGACACAGAAAATTTCTTTCCAGCTCCTCTATTTCCCTTCCTTGGAGCCAACTCTGAAACCATCTGCAAATCTTTCTTTCTTCTGAACAGGCACGGAAAGCCAAGGAATCACTGAGCTGGACTCATCCTGCCCAAAATCTCATGCAAAATACACAAGAGCAGAGCACAAGGAGAGCTGCAGCCTGAGTGCCCTCAGCACAGCCCAGCTCAGGCCATCCCACCAGGCACCAGGTCAAGGAAAGTAGGAGCAAAACAGTGCCAAATTCCTTCTGGAGGGGATGGATGGACCAAACAGCCAATGAGGCAAATGCCCTGCACCAGATCTTTCACGTATCCCTTAGGATCACATGACAGGAGCCTTCTTGGGGCAGTTCCGATGAAATCTCAGAGGTCTTTTCCAACCTAACTGACTCTGTGATTCTGTGACTGGGAGCCCCTGCAATGCCATGGCAGCAGGAGGGTCCCAGCCCAGCAGAATCTTTAGGTTGATGTGACAGATGCCCTGACTGGTGTCCAAGTACCTCATTCCATGACACCCCAGGTGCCACCTACCTCCAACTGCCTCCGACCCTCTCCTGGTCCTTTCCCAGATGGACACTGAGCATCCACAGTTTTACTCATCCAGCCCAATTTCACGCTTCTTTTAGCAACTGGCTGCTGGTTTTCCAGACTGAGGAGCCATTAACTATTAGCCCAGCCTCAAACTGGGCTCAAATCTGTTCCCATCAGAACCACGAAGTGCTGTTGGAACAGTTACCAAGACATTGGATTCCTGCTGCACAGACCCAATTCCCCAAAGGAAACATCATCCCTGAGATTCCAGCCTGGAATCTTCACTCACCAAGGGCTCCAGGGTATTGATGTCTTTGATCTTGTTGCCACTGAGATTCAAGTGTGTCAGGTTGGGAGTTTTCTCTGCTAGAACTTCAAGGCCACCAGAAATCCTGTTATCACTCAGCTCCAGCTGCCAGGAGGGAACATCAATGGTCACCAAGTGTTTCAGTTTGTGATGTGGGGAAGAACATTGCCCTAAGAACTGGGCCACAATGAGCACCCAAATTCCAGACCCTGTCACAGAGCAGCAGGTCAGGTTTTCCCTTGAAACCCGTTTCCTGCAGTGACACAGCACTGCCAGCCACCTCCATGCTCGCAGGTGCCCCAAAATCCAAAATATTTATGTTATGAAGCCTCTGACAGCAGCACAACAGCAAAAGGAAGAGAAGGAGGACACTCAACATCTAAAGAGCTCAGAAGCATCTTGTGCACTCAAATCTGACCCCTCTCACTTGCTCAAAGAGGAAAAAAGCAAAATTAAATGGCCTTTTCTTGGCAAATACGGGAAAAACAAGTGCCACCAAAAGTCTCAGGGCAAGGACTGGTGGAGATGGGACCACAGGCCTGACTCACCTTCCGGAGCTTGTTGAGTTTGGGGAGGTTGGACACAGACAGCAGGTTGATGTTAATCATGCTGAGGAACTCCAGGTTCTCAAAGTCCGAGGAGAGACCAACCACCTTCCCATCCTCCGAGCGACAGTTATCCAAGACCAGCTCCTTCACCTGCAAACAGAGACACCCCGAGTGTTACCTCACCTGCCAAAGTGTCACCGGGGGTCTGTCAGGTGACATCAGGCTGTGCCTGAAGTTCCTCCTCACTCAGATCAAAGGACACACGAGATCTTGGAGCCAAAGAACTGCGGTGAGGGCACAAGGTGAGAATCCCTCATCGTGGTGGGAGCTTCATCCTTTAATCACAAGCCACCAACACACTACAGCTGACCCACCAAGGTCCCCCTTGTCCATGAAGCAGCACCCAGGGTGGGACCATGAGTTCACATCAAAACACTCCATGCAGAAGCATCAATAAGCTTTCAGAGTCACACTCCAGGCTTCACTAACGAGAGGCCAAACAAGGTCATCTGGTTTTGTCCCCTTCTGTGTTCTCCCCCACACCACTGGGGTGCTGGAAAACCTGCCCCTGGAGGATCTGCTTCCCTGTGACAGTGTCCACATGAGGTGACAGGTTCCAAACTCAGGCTCGTCGTGCAGGGCCACTGATGGTATCTAATGCTGTGCCCAGCACGGATCACACACAGAAACCATCGTTACCCAGGAACTCTGCACAAAAATCAACCTGTTTGGGCCACCAGGACCTTAAAGCACCAGCACAGAACTGCTCCCCTCTAAACATCTGGGGATAAAACATCCCTGGCACCCCTTTCCCCCCCAAAGTGTGAGGGAGTGATGCTCCAGCCCAAGCTCTCACAAGCCACTTCCAAAACCTGCTTTTACCCCACACATTCTTCACAGCAATATGCAAAAATGAGCCTTGGCCAGAAGGCTTGTGGCGCTTTCCAAATTCCTCCTTTGCAGTGCTCCCATTTTACCTCCCCTGCTCACACCAGCCAACTATTAGGGAGTCATTTTAAATTCACTTTGCCGTCCTGGAGGCAGTTTGGGGGCTGCTGTGCCATCTTTGCCACAGGTACAGCATAAGCTCTGAACCAATTAATGCTTCGAACTCCCAAGGTGGCATCAACTGGTCAGGGTTTGGAGCTGAGGCTCAGCCAGGAGTTTTGTAGCCGAACATGTTTTGCTCCCAACACCGTGGAAGTCTCCAACTGAACCAAGACTGTCTCCGTGGTGGGTGTAAAGGCGACCAAGGCCAGGCCTGGGTGGCTGTTGTGTGGGCACAGAGGTGATCCTAAACGTAATGAGGTTATCATGGAATGGTTTGGGTTGGAAGGGAACTTAAATCCCATCCAGTCCACCCCCTGTGTCTGCCATGGGCAGAGACACCTTCCACTAACCCAGGTTGCTCCAAGCCCCATCCACCCTGGCCTTGGACACTTCCAGGGACGGGGCAGCCACAGCTTCTCTGGGCAACCTGTGTCAGGGCCTCAGTGAAACTCTGAACTAACGTGGCCAAGACCAGGTTCAACCCAGGCCGGGCCCTGCCCTGATAGCCCAGGACGAGCTGCAGCAGGACAGGGCAGCGGGGAGGGCTTTGCTCCCGGGACACCCCGTTCTGACCTCGCTGGCTCTGCAATTCCCGGCTCACACCACCGGGACCAGCCGCCCGCAGCTCCTCTCGCTCGGCCCTTCCCGTCCCGCAAATCCCTTCTCCATCCACGAAGCCGCTCTAATCCCCACCCAAAGCTCCGCTCACGGCCCCATTTCCTTCGTGTGCTCGGGGCGTTCGGAGCTGCCACGACACCCGAATGTTCCGGGGCGAGACGGGACGGGCACAGCCCAGAGGGGCGGCCCGGGGAGATCCAGGGAAGGGCAGATCCAGGGAAAGGGCAGATCCAAGGAAAGGGGAGGCCCGGGATTTGGAAAATCCAGGCGAAGGGGCGGCCCGGGAATCGGAAGATCCAGGGCAGAGGCAGCCTGGGCATGGGAAGACCAATCGAAGAGGCGGCCCGGGAACGGAAAGATCAAGGGAAGAGACGATCCAGAGGAAGGGACGATCCAGGGGGAGGGAATATCCAGGGCAAGGCAAGACCCGGGGGAAGGGAAGGCCCGGCCACGGGGCGGCCCTGCAGCCCCAGGCCCGGTCCGGGGCGGCCGCGCCGCCACTTTGAGGCTCATCCCCGGCAGCCCCTCCAGCCGTTCCCCGGGCAGGGGGATCCCGCGGGGCTCCGGGATCCCGCGGGGCGCCGATCCCGGCGCGGGATCGAACATGGCCGAGCGCCGCCATGGCCGCGCGGTGCCTGCCCAGCCCCGGCGCGGCCGCTCCGCCGCGGCGGGGCCCGGCCCTGCCC
>NW_020885028.1:197991-237465 GCF_003945725.1 Corapipo altera
GACAAGATAACAGCGGGAACTCCCTGCCCTGTGGGGCTGGGATGGTGTTTTTCCCTTCTGGAGCACACAGAGCTCTCCCTGGCCAGGCACAAACTCCAGAGCTGGGAATGCTGCTGCCGTCAGAGGGGCAGGAGAGGGTCAGCAGGGCAAGTACAGCCCGTGGCCCAGACAGTGGCCTTGGGCCCAGCTGCCCTTAAAGGGTGTGATGGAGCTGGTTGGACTCGCTGAGGGCTCAGGAAGGTCCCCCACCATGACACCAGGCACAGGATGAAAATTCCTGCAGGATGTGGGCACTGCTGCCTGCAACTTCATTAAAAATCAACATAAAGAGCAGCCAGAGAAACTTCTCTGATCCACAACCAAGGCTCCAAATAAACAGGAACATGAGGGCCAGCTGGCCCGGCCCCGTTTTCCCTCATTGTCCTCTCTGGCAGGAGGCCACAAGCCTGCCTTGTATGGGAGGAAATGGCTTTTCTGGTCCTCTGCAGGTCAGTTTTTCCAGTTGGCTCCAACACCAGCCTTGTTTTACTGGGAGGAGCAGAGTGAAGTGGTGACACTCAGAAGAGGGGTTCAAGCTCTGGAAGGACCAAACCCACTCTTTTAAGAGCAGATAAGGGATATCTCCACATAGAAAAATTGCCTTTAATGCATTTTTGGAACCCCTGTGACCTCCCTTGCTGACCATGGCTCAGTTTCTCCAGCCCAGCTCCATGTCAGAGAGATCCCACACCAGTGTCCCCTCCTGGGTGTGCTCCTAAGGAGCCCCCCAAAATGCCCAGTGCGGAGCTGGGCAGAGGCAATGGAGAATCAGGTGTGTTTTGGGGGCACTGAAGGGGCAGGAGAGCAGCCCATGGCTGGGGTAAGAACATCCTCTTACTGCCCTGCCCAGGTCAGTCACATCCCCACGGGTGAAGCAGCAAGTGGGTCATTGATTCTAATTGGAGATGATAATCGATGCTCATTGCAGGGGGGGTTGGACCAGGTGATCTTTAAAGGTCCCTTCCAACCCAAAACATTCTAGGATTTTATGCATATAAATTATTATATTATTATAATACAAAGTTAAATTAATAATTTACTTTCATCCCATGAATCATGGGATGGTTTAGGCTGGAAAAGACCTGTAAAGATCATCGAGTCCAGCCATAAGGTCAAGGCCAGGTTGGATAGGGCTTGGAGCAGCCTGATCTGGTGGAAGTTGTCCCTGCCCACAGAAATGGATGAGCTGTAAGGTCCCTTCCTACCCGAGCCATTTTGGGATTCTATGATCATCGAGTCCAATCGTAACTGGGACCCTCTTTTTCGGGGTGATCCCGAGCTCCTCTGGCCCTTTTTGGCTTCAGTCTGGAGGGAAAGCAGGTCCCGGGCCCCGAGGGGTCCCCTGATCCCCCCTCGGACACTCCCCCCCCGGCCGCAGCAGCACTCTGCAGCCCCCGGGCAGCGCAGCTGGGAGATGAGCGCAGCGATCCCCCCTCGCTGATCTGCATTTGTTTTAAGGTTCTTTCATGTCCCCTTTGAGGCTCGTTTCCTGTCCTTTGTAGCAAACAATGGTGTGTCTCCCCCCTCCCGGCCCAGGCTGGTTTTATCTCCCCTCCCCTGGGCCACTGCTCTCTCGGGAGCTGAGCTTTATGTTCACCTTCAAATAAAAACCCTGCTCTGGTTTCACCGAATTGATTTTAAAGCTGCGGTCGGTAGTGGTGGGAGATGTATTTGCGTGTTTGTTCCTTTCTCTGGTGGAAATCGGGCATCTACCTCTGGTCCCCCTTATTCCCCTGTATCACAGGTCCCCCCTTTTCCCCTGTACCCCTATCCCCTTTTCCCCCATGCCCTGAGTCTCCCCTCTCCCCCCGCACCCTGGGTCGCCCTTTTCCCCCCATATCCCAATCCCCCCTCTCTCCCCGGTTCCGTCAACCCCCTAGGTCCCCCGTCTAGCCCTTTACCCCGATCCCACCTCTCTCCCCGAACCCTGATCCTCCCTTTCCCCTCATATCCCAATCACTACTTTTCTTCGTATCCCAACCTCTGCTTCCCTCCCCTTACTCCAATCCCCCCTTCCTCTGTATCCTGATCGCCCTCTCCCCATGTACCCCAATCCCCCCTCTACCACCTCACCCCGATTCCCCTGATTCTCCATACCTTGATCCCCCCTTTCCCCTGGCAGCCCGGGTCCCACCTCTCCCCCTGTCCTCCCATATCCTAATCTCCCATCTCCCCATGTACCCCCATGCCCCCTTTCCCCCATACCCCAATTCTCCCTTCCCCCTCACCCTGATCCCCCCTTCCTCCATACCCTGATCCCACTTTCCCCATTTCCCCCAATCCCCCCTCATCCCTCGTAGCCCAATCCCCCCTCTCTCCCCGTACCCTGATCCTTCCTTTCCCTCACACCACGGGTACCCTCTCCCCCTGGACCCCAATCCCCCCTTTCCCCATTTCCCCCAATTCCCCCTCTCCCTGGCATCTTGATTCCCCCTTTCCTCGTGTACCCCAATTACCCCTCTCTCCCTGTACCCCAATCGCCCCTTTCCCCTCGTACCCCAATCCTCCTCTCCTTCCATACCCCAACACCCTTTTCCCCCCATACCCCAATCTTCCTTTTCCCCCCACACCCCAAACCCCCTTTCCCCCCACACCCCGATCCTCCCTTTCCCCCCACACCCCAAACCCCCTTTCCCCCAAACCCCGATCCCCTTTCCCCCACACCCCGATCCCCTTTCCCCCGCACCCCGATCCCCTTTCCCCCAAACCCCGATCCCCTTTCCCCCGCACCCCGATCCCCGTGTCCCCCCTGTCCCGGCTGCACCGCTCTGTCACTGCCCGCAGGTGGCAGCACCGGCCCGGCCACGGGGGATGCGGTGCAGCCCGGGGGGGTCCCGGGGGAGTCCCGGGAAACCCCTGGAATGAGGAATGGCGAATCAGGCCAACCCCTCTGCAGAAGGCGAGCCTGAGAGTGGCTGAGGGCCCCGGGCAAAGAGGTCTCGGTTTGAGGCTATGCGGGTGCTCCCGACAGGGCTCCGCCACCCTCGGCCGCGACCTCCAGGCAGCTTTTTGTGCTTTGGGGCAGGACAGAGGTGCCCGAAGGGTTTGGGTGCCACCGGCCTCCCTGCAGACACTTGGGAGGAGTGTCTGAAACACGAGTTGTTAAGTCCAACCATCAACCCACCACCACTAATCCGTGTCCTCAAGTGCCACATCCACGTGTTGTTTGAACACTTGCAGGGATGGGGACTCCATCACTGCCCTGGCCGGCCTGTGCCAGTGCCTGATCACTATTTTAGCAAAGACTTTTTTCCTAATATCCAACCTGAACCTCCCGCGGCGCAACTTGAGGCCATTTCCTCTCATCCTGTCCCTTGTTCCCCGGAAAAGACTGACTCCCCCCGGCTTCCCCCTCCTGTCAGGGAGTTGCAGAGCCAGAAGGTCCCCCCTGAGCCTCCTTTTCTCCAGGCTGAGCCCTCCCAGCTCCCTCAGCTGCTCCTGCTGCTCCAGCCCCTTCCCCAGCTCCGTTCCCTTCCCTGGACAAGCTCCAGCCCCTCAGTGTCCTTCTGGTCATGAGGGGCCCAGAACTGGACACAGGATTGGAGGTCCCTCAGCAGTGCCAGCACAGGACACAGTCACTGCCCTGGGCCCATGGCCACACTATTCCTGGCACAGGCCAGATGCCATTGGCCTCCTTGGTCACCTGGGCACACGGCTCATGTTCAGCCACTGCCTCTCTGCCCTGCAGTAAATAGCTGTGGATTCTGGCATCCTTAAACCATAAAACAACACCCAGCCCCTATCTCAGAGCAAATCTGGAGGGTCCTTGCAGATCCCTATCCCATCTTTCCAATAGGGAAGCTGAGCTGTGCAGCAGGGAAGGGATGGATCTGTCACCACCCTGTACAGAGTCAGGGCCCAGCTTCTCCCAGATCATTAAGCATCATATCCAGTGCATTTAGTGCCTTGGAAAGAGAGGGTGGGAATGGATCCAGCTACAGGGAGAGGAGAGAGAGACAGCAGGATGTACCTGGAGTGGGATTTGGGGAGACAGGGATTCCTTTGGCTGGGTAAACACTGTCCCCACCTCACTCCTCATGAGGTGTTACCATTTCCAGCTGCCCCAGCACTCCCCAGGCTGTTTGCAAAGCTTGGTAAAAATTAATTAGTGTTATTAGTATTTTTACGAACTGTACAAAGTGTCCCAGCTCAGCCAGACCGAGTGAAAAGACCAGGAACAACCATCATGGCAATTATTGCTTTGCACAGCTGAAGGATTTTGGATCCCAACCCCAGAGAGACCACAAAGAAAACCTGTTCCAAAGAGCTCATGACAGACATGGAACACAGTTGAGAAATAGACTTCAGGGGCCTCAGGCCCCAAAATGCACCCTGATTAGGGTTAAATGATGCTTCAACTGCTAGGATGGGCAGCACCAGGGACCCCCATGGACATCCCTCACCCCCCAAGAGATGCTGTGGGCACCTCAGTCCAGAAGGATCATGACACACACAAGCACACAAGTATGAAGTCTGTGTGTAGGATTCTCAAATGACACCACTTTTTGGTTTATATCTCCAAAATATTTTTTTTTTTTTTACAAAACTCACCTGCTGCTGTGGGTGGGTGTTTTATACAATACCCAGCTCCTCCTTGGGATATCACCCTGTCCTGTCCCTTGGATTGAGCTTTCACTGCATCAGGTCTCAGCCAGCTTGTGACCCTTCTGTGCAGTGAGTGAGGCCAGAGATGTGTGAGCCCCAAGGTTTTTCTCTTCTCTGACCTGGCCTTACACACCCTGTTACCTTCCAGCTCCAATGTTGCAAAACTCCTGCTTCCAGGCTTAAAAATCCTGTTCCTGCACATTGTCTGGAGAATTTCTGTGAACAGGCAGGAAAAATCAGTTTGTTGTGATGGTCACAGCTGCACTTGCCCCTAATTTGCAAGGTTTTTGCTAATATTCTGGGTTTTTTTGCAGGACAAATATTGCAATAGGAACATCCCTGGACAAACTGGAGTTCCTACTCATCACCTCCCTAATTACAGAGAGTGTTGTTGTGCTCCTCTCACTGCCTGCAGAGATTTCAGGACGTGAAAATAAGATTTGGGAAACATCGCTCTTTGGGAAACAGTCTCACAGGTGCCATGGGGAGAGGCACACTGTGGGTGGGATGGCTCCCTCTCCCAGTTCCCACTCCCAGTTTTCCAGTCTCAACAACAGGGGAGGTAGGCAAGGACCTAGCCTGGAGGGTGGGTTCCCAGAGCAGCCTCCTCCTCTGCCACCAGCCTTGTGCAACCCTCTTGCCCTCTCTCCAAGGGTGTGGGCAGATCCCTGGCAGGGAGATGCTGCTCAGAGTCCAGCTGGGCTTGGGAAACAGCTCCACATGGCACCTGCCCTGGTCTCACAACATCCCCTGTGTGCCTTTGGCGCTGGGATGGGGTGGCTGGATCAGCTGCAGACTCTCAGGGCTGATTTGACACCCTGGAGCTGTTTTGGAGCCAAGCTCCATCCTGATGCAAGCAGGAAATCCAGTGAATTGCACCAGCCAGGGGTTATTTTGGGCCCTTCAGCTTTGCCTCTGAGTTGCCTGAAGACTCTGAAACACTCAGGATGAATTGGTTTTATTGGTTAGAGATGGATTTTAGTCCCTCCAGGGAAAGGCAGGAATTAAAAGTGTAACAACATAGTCAAGAAATAGGAAGTTATTAAATGAATAAAGGAAATGTCTCTGCAGGTGTGGGAAGGGATGGATGTTCGATGGAATGAGCCTTCCCAATCATCTCTTCCCCAGAGTTTGGCCCATCAGTTACCTGGTTGCCCATCAAATTACACCAGGGGAGGTTTAAATTGGTTATCAGGAAAAAGTCCTTCAAGGAAAGGGTGTTCAGGTATTGGAACAAATTGCCCTGGGAGGTGGCAGAGTCCCCATCCCTGGAAGTGTTCAAACAACTTGTGGATGTGGCACCTGGGGACAAGGTTTGGCGGTGGGCTCAGCAGTGCTGAGTTGACAGTTGGACTGAATGACCTTAGAGGGCTTTTCCAACCTAAAAAAATTCCATGATTCCATGTTTGGTGACTCCCTGTGTCCCTGGAGCAATCCTGGGAAAAGGGCACACCCTTGCCAATAGATCAGCGCTGCCACAAACCTGCAGATGGCATCAGGAGCTTCCTATGGAATGTGTACAGAGGGAAAAACACCTTCAGAGATGAATCCAGTCCTCTTTTAAGGCCATCAAGAATGAGATCTGCAGGAGAGTGATGTGGTCTTGACAGGCCCGTGTTTCATTGTGCAGGCAGCTGAGCTGTGCCCACTGCCCAGGCACAGA
This sequence comes from Corapipo altera, assembly GCF_003945725.1. Taxonomy (NCBI): domain Eukaryota; kingdom Metazoa; phylum Chordata; class Aves; order Passeriformes; family Pipridae; genus Corapipo; species Corapipo altera. Next base: position 204,299 of record NW_020885028.1, read on the forward strand.
CACACGGCCAGAGGCTGCTCAGAGCTCCAGGAGGACACAAAACATAGCTGCAATCACAAGAGATGTTCTGCTATGAGGGGTCTCACCTGCTCGTGGACCTGAGAGGGAGGTTTGTGCCAGGTAGTAGGTGCAGGAGCCTGGAGAGGGTTTTCCTCATGTTTTCAGAGCCCAGGCACCAAACCAAGGATGAAGCCAGTGGGACACTCCTGCCAGAGCTGCTGGGGGCATCTCTGCCCAAACCTCTTCCCAGGCTTTGCCATTTCAGGTGACAAACTCTCCCAAGAAGTTTTTCTAGTGGCTCTTCTAAGTGTCACCGTGTCACTGTTATAACAAGCCCTCTGTCTGCCCCTGAGACACTCACACCAAATTTCTGTTTTCGAAAGAAAAACCATGTTAAATATCAGTTTCCCTTTATTTTTATAGGCAGACAGAGGTTTAAAACACGTGGGATGGAATGTGTTTCTTTTGAACAGAGGTGGGAAACTGAAAAACAGAGATGTGCACTGGGAATGAGCAGGGTGGGATGGGGAGGTGGCAGGGAAATGCAGAGAACAGGCTTGGAGGTAGGAGCAGGGAACAACTGCTCCAGAAGTGACCCAGCTGGAAGGCTCCCATCAGTCAGCAGGGAGGCAAGAGGGGCAGTGGTTTTAAACTGCCAGAGGGCAGGGTTACATAGGATATTGGGAAGGAATTCTTCCCTGTGAGGGTGGGGAGGCCCTGGCACAGGTTGCCCAGAGAAGCTGTGGCTACCCCATCCCTGGAAGTGTCCAAGGCCAGGTTGGATGGGGCTTGGAGCAACTTGGGCTGGTGGAAGGTGTCCCTGCCCATGGCAGGGGTGGCACTAGACGAGCTATAAGGTCCCTTCCAACTCAAACCATTCTATGATTCTAAGAGGAGGTACTTTTTCAGCCATCACCTAATTAATCAGGACCGTGATGACATTGAATATGACCACAAAAATAACCTTTAAAAACTTGAGATAAACGTGTCCAGGATGAGCCTGTGCTGACTGGTTAAAGATGATGATCCAGGACCTCCAGCTAAGGAAGTCACTGACCACCAGAAGATGGGGCAGGAGGCAAACCTGTCATCTGCCTTCCTGGGAGCTTACAAAGGCACTAATTGCCCTTCCTGAAGCAGAGGAGCCTTCCTGCTCTCTGCCCACCAGAGCATAGAGGGGCTGGGAGTCTCCCCCCGAGTACTTAGAGACAGCCTTGCATGAAGTCTGTGGTTCCCAGGGTTTGTTGCAGTCTCTGTTATCAAGTCTCTCACAGAACTTGCACAAACCCTCGGGGTCTCCTGCCAAGGCTTTGCGCCACTCTGGGAAGGATTGCAACGTGGGATAACACATCTCCCTACCTGCAGGGTGCTGCCAAGCTCCTGCCAGCTCTGATGGGAAGCTGTGGGCTCAGTCCAAGCAAACAGGAACTTTCTCTTCATCCCCTTGCATTTGCACATCTCTTCAGAATCAGCATTCCTGCAAATGCCCCATCCCTGGAAGTATTTAAGGCCAGGCTGGACAGAGGTTGGAGCAACCTGGGATAGTGAAAGGTGTCCCTGCCCATGGCAAGGGGTGGGATGAGATGGACTTCAAGGTCCCTTCCCACCCAAACCAGTCTGTGACTCTGTGATTTGAAGAGGAGGTACTTTTCAGCCAGCATCTAATCATACAGGACCTTGTTCCACAGAATATGACCACAAAAATAACCTTTAAAAGCTTGAGATAAACTCGTGCAGGATTCTGTGAAATAAGAAAAGTTGACAAATTGCTGTGTGCAGAAGTTTGGTGTGGCAAGAGGTGCCTCCTTGCTCTGTGGCTGCTAAATCCAAAACCTTCCAGGGCTCCAGGCAGCCCTTTTGGCTGAGAAAGCCCTGGTTGTGCTGCTACGGCAGGGCCAAGAATAAGGTGATTTTTCTCCCTTCTATTTAGAGAGCTCATATTTTCATCTACAAGAAGGGGAGGATGGGGAAGGTCTCTGCTCAGCCCTGCACATCCAGCAGGTGAGTTGCACAAGCCAAGGCCTCTCCACTCACACGGGGTTGTGCTGGAGCTGCATGTGACAGATGACGGTGCTGGGAGAATGTCCCTTAGCTACTCCTGTTATTGCTGTCACCATTAGTAATTATGGCACTTGCTTTAAACCTGCCTGTATTTCAAAACAAGCACGGGGTGGTCACATTGACAAAGCCTCTTGGGTTGCCTGGAATGGCATCCTGCCTGGAGTGAAGATAATGGAGTGCCTGGGAGATTGCTCAATGATGATGGATTGGTGGGGAATTTCTCCTGGACTCCGAGACCAACCCTCTGGGGCCTGACAAGGCTTGTGCTCCACTGCTGTGGGGGCTGACTTGCACAAGGAGCAGGGCCATGGTGTTGTAAAGAGCAGGTGTTTCAGGCACTCGGGGCTCCAAAGCCACACCTCGCGTGGGGTGCATCTGGCTTTGCTCTGCTGCTGCTGCTGCTGCTGCTGGTTTTTGGTTGCCTGGAGCCCCTGCCCTAACTGATGAGGAAACACAGATATTTCCAGCTCTGCAGATGTGAACAGGAGTGGGTACATTGCTCTCGGGGGGCTCTACAGCAGCAGTGGAGACAAATGCTTCCATTTGGCTCTGCAAAGCACATCCAACATTAGCACATCTCCTGCTGCTGTTGTTTTTCCTTCCAGACCACATTCTGCTAAACAGCTTCCCAGCCAAGCACAGGACATGATACCTGCCCTGTGGAGCCATGAATGAGAGGGATTATTTAACTGTTCAGCATTAGCAAGGCTCCCAGGTCACCTACCTGTGTTTTTTATACCTGGAAGCACGAAATTGCATCCCTGGAGCTGAAGTCATGTACCAAAAGCGAAGGAGGTGGTAGTGGGATGGAGCATGTCCAGGAGGCTTCAGGGCCTTTCTGAGCATGGACAGGGTGATGTAGTAGGGCAGCAAGGAGCCAAAGTGCCTGATTTCCCTTCCCTCGGCCTTGCTGTGACAATGGAGCAAAGTCATTTGTCTCCTTCCACTGCAGCGCTCTGACTCACAAGTGCTGAGCAAACAGCAGTAGGAATATGGGATGCCAGCACCCCCACCTCATCCTCTGTGCCCTGGCTGCTGCTGCCCCTCTACCCACAGTCCCAGCCCCACACCAGCCCAGGCAATAAATAACCACGTGTGCCTCTGAACCACGGCTGCTCCCAGTGGTGTTTAAAAAAAATCCCTTGTCAGCAGCAGTTGAGGTGGAAACCTTCAATCAAGGTGCCATAGGATGAGGCAGGTAGGACCAGCCTCAAGTTAAGCAACTGGATTCTCCCAAACTCACCTACCAGAGTCCCCGTTTCCCTGTTTTGTTGGTACCAGCAGCAGAACTGACTCTTGCCCACCACAGCTTGTGAGCATAAAGCTATAAAACACTGGCAACTGGAACCAGAGGTTCAGCTTCTGTGAAAGCCCCTGTCCCTTCCCTCAGCTTGGACAGGGCTTGGAGCAACCTGGGCTAGTGGAAGGTGTCCCTGCTCATGGCAGGGGGTGGAACAAGATGGGTTTTAAGGTCCTTTCCAACCCCAACTATTCCATGGTTCTGTGATTCTGGGATTCCACTGCCTGATCTCTGCTGTCCCAGTGGGACCCTCAGACTCTGCCCAAGGGACGACAGAGAGGCAAAGGAGCTGGGATGAGGCTCTCCAGACTAAAGCATGTCCCATGGTACAAAGCCTGGGACGTTGCCTGGGATGTGGGGTCTTGCAAGGGGGCACCAGTTCCAGGGAGTAGGAAGGGACCAGCCAAGGGGACAGGACAGTACTGCCCCTGAGATATGCCACTTGTCAGTGGCCCTCACAGAGAGAAGTGAGCTGAGATGTCACGTTAGAAGAAAGGTGGAGAAGAGGCAGCAAGTCTTAGCAAGGTGAGGAGTTCAGGTGAAGCTTTGAGAGAAAGAAGTTTTAAGCACAGGGAGGATTAGAATCACAGAATGGTTAAGGCTGGAAAAGACCTTTAAGGTCATCAAGTCTAACCATCAACTCAGCACTAAACCATGTCCCCAAGTGCCACACCAACATGTTGTTTGAACTCTCCTAGGGATGTTGACTCCACCACTGCCCTTTGCCAATGCTTTACAATCCTTTCCCTGAAAAAAATGTCCCTAGTATCTCTCCTGGCACAACTTGAGGCTGTTTCCTCTTGTCCTGTCCCTTGTTCCGTGGGAGCAGAGCCTGACCCCCCCCACAGCTCCCCCCTCATGTCAAGGAGTTGCAGAGCCAGAAGGTCCCCCTTGGACCTCCTTTTCTCCAGGCTGAGCCCCCCCAGCTCCCTCAGCTGCTCCTGGTGCTCCAGACCCTTCCTCAGTTCCATTCCCTTCTCTGGACACGCTCCAGTCCCTCAATGTCTTTCTTGTCATGAGAGGCCCAAAACTGACCCCAGGATTCAAGGAGCAGCCTCAGCAGTGCCCACTGTCTCTATATAACACTCATCTGAGGCCCAGAAGCTTCACCCTGTGCTCTCTGGGTACCTGCCTCTCCCCAGCCCACCCACCTCCATGTCAGCATCCTCAGCATCCTCAGCATCCTCAGCATCCTCAGCATCACAGGCCCTTTTGACCACAGGCAGGAGGATGTAAACATTAGCAGGAGCTGGGAAGGAGGACTTACCAGGAAATCAACCTCTCTTTATGACCTACTTATTGATGAATCAGGGAAGATGCAGATCCATTACATCCCTCCCCAGTTATTTATTCCCTGTATGACACAGGATGTATCAGGGATGCTTGGATGCTTTGCTCACACCGACGATGCCGGAGGTTTTGGGATGGGAAAACTCATTCTTTTCCAGCATGTTCAACCAGACCAGGCATCGCGTGTGTGGGTTCTAATTCTGAAATCCATCTCTGCCTCCATTCCCTGCTTCCCTTCCCAGTAGGATGGTCAAGTCAATGTTTGCTTCTCACTTAGATTCCCCGGGGAATAGGGGAGCTTCGCTCAGCCTGGAAACTCAGTTCCTACTTGTACAGTCCATTCAGGAGTTGTGAGTGAATAAGAAACAAATTCACCTCAGAATTCCACACTTTAGACAAGGCAGGGAGACCATCCAGGGGTGGGAGCAGCTCACTGTGAGTCCTTTTGGATCTTCTGCTCCAAGTCTGTCCTAGAAGGATGCCCAGATTGGACTTAGTTAAGCGTAACGGAGGCTCCACCATGTTGTAACATAAGCTGCTTCAGTGGTTAATTACTCTCTCATTTCCAAATGCATGTGGATTTGGGAGGCTTTTGTAAGCCCTGGCATCTTCAGGAGGTGTTACACAGATCAGGGATGCTCCTTTTCACAAAATTAGCAAAATAAATGGCTAAGCTTCCCAAAGAGCCTATTCCCACGGCAAAGAAATCCCTGCTCTTCAGGAAACACATGGACAAGGACTCCTTGGATCTTCATTTGACCCTGCCCTGTGATGCTGCATGTGATGTCTCCCCTGGTCCAACAGGAAGCACTGACCAAATATTAAGTCTTATATTTAAGAAAGCAACATATTTTTTCTTTTCTCAACTCTACAACTTTCTCAACTCTAGAAAATGTTGATTCGGGGGAAAAAGTTTAATTGCTGCCAATTTTCTTGAATGCCTGAATGAGGTTCAGGAGGAAAATATTTGCAATGCAGCCACCCAAAAGTGTCCTGTTCAGATCATTCTTTAACTAAATACCAAACTAAACCAGTCAGAAGAAGTGTGATTTGATAGAAACATTAATTTTGATAATAAAACAGAGGATAAATTGAAAAGCAAAAAAGTGACTTGAATTTCAAGTCTGAAAAAACCAGCAGCAGCGCCTCACTGTTGGTCAAAAGTGTTGTATTGGGGTTTATCCATCTCTGTGAGGAGTTTCTGGGGATCAGTCCCTCCCCTGGGAAAAGCAGGGCCAGGATCGGGGCGTGTGCGCGTGCGCAGGTGAACCCGCCCAGGGGCACACGGTGATTCCAGGCTGCATTTCCACCCTCTGCTGTTCCAACCCTTCCAGCTCATGCTTCCCTGCCCTCCCTCCCTGCCCCTGCCCACCTGGGTGCACATATATAAATCCTCCAGCCAACATGTTTCCTGTGGGGGCCCGGCAGGCTTGTCTGGAGGGTGCACATGGCTCCAGTCTCATCCCAAGGCTTTCCCTAGAGACGGGGCGAGGGGATTTGCTGGCGGCTGCTCCTGGTGAACTCACACCGAGGGCACTCCTTCGGAGCTAGAGCGGCAGGGCAGGTTGCTGCTCCAGCTCTGCTGGAATCCTTGGAGCTCCTGACGCTTCATCTCGCCGTGTGGAAGCAGCGCTGGTCCATCCAGAGATCACAGGTAAGCCAGGCTGGCAGGAGACGTGAGCAGCAATCCAGCACTACTGCTTCCATCTTTCTGTTCCTTTTCCTGTCTCCTCCATCCCTTCACCATCTCTCAACCATCTCTGCTCAAGTCATGGGATGGGATTTACTATCCTGGGTCTGATTCTTTTTACACCCTGCAAAACCAACTTTCATCACTGTAAAAGTGTAATGCAAAGCAGCAGGGATGAGGAGAGAGTCCCTGTGGTGTGAACGAGCACATGGAGATGCAAGAGCAAGAAGAGTCAGAGCTCAAACCCATCTGCCTGCTATCTCTTTTATTTTACTTCTGTAGCCATGATCTCAGCTCTGGGAACCAGCCAGCCTGGATTAAAGAGGGCATCGTTAGCTCGCAGTTATAAAAGAACGGTGGAGGTTCACCCCCAAGTCGGTTTATCTGGTTGGAGCAGGAGTTACAGAAGAGCTCATTTGTCTTAGTGTTACACTCCTGTGCTTTCTCCCTTTGAACTTCTCGGAAGAGCAGCAGAGGAAGCTGTGGGAGCTTCACACCCCTGCACACCCCCTGGTTTCTGCTGGACACGGTGGTGCTGCTCAGCTCCCAGCGGTGTAAACAGGGAGTTGGCTGTTTCTCCTCAAGAACATGATCAGCTGATGAGTGGGGTTAAGATAAACTTCCCTTCCCTGCTTTAGGCTCAGAGCTGAAAGGATTTTCAAAGAAACCAAAGCTCTGTTTTCCACCAGTGCCTCAGGATTTTGGAAATGCCACTCAAGTGGTGTCGCCTCAGCCCCTGTTTGGTGTCACCCCATACCTGCTCATTCTGCAGGGCTAGAGAAGCACAGCCAGATGGGTTAGTTCCACACTGCATCCAGGGACTGAATTCCAGGGAATTTCTATCATTGTTTTGTACCAAAACTCAGCTGCTGGGATTCGGATGGTGCTTCCAAACACCTCTAAGGTTGGCACCCAATTACCAGCCTCAAAAATAGCTCCAAGGTCTCAAAGATCTGAAAAAAAAATATGCCAAATACATAACTTATGATCCAAATAGGAACAGAATTTTTACTTTTTCAAATTAATAAAAGATTGCTGAGAAATTATGCTCTCAATGAGGATAGGGAAGACTTCAGAATGGGGAAGAAAAGCAAGCAGAAGGTTAGATATTTTTAGAATCTCACTTGCCACTGCAGCTTCTGCCACTTCCAGAGGCCAGGCTGAGGGTCATGGCAGTGGAGAACCCACCTGAGGTGTGAAACTCTGGGAAATGAGGATGGAGCTTTCATGGGAGTGTATTCAGAGGGAAATCAAATTCAAAGTGAAGAGGCATCTCCCAGTGCCTTTGCTCTAAGCCCCAGGACTCCGGGAATACCCAGGGTCTGGGCTGGTGCTCCAGGAATGAGCTCCCACAAGGTGATGAGCTCCCGCCCTTGGGATGACGCTGAGGAACAGCTAAGGAGAACAGAGCCAATGAACACCAACTCCTGTGAAGTTGTCCACTCCCAAAAAGCAGCTCACAGCCTACAGAGAGCAGCGAAGTCCTCCTGGCAGCAAGGTCTGAATCACAGAGAAAGTGAAGAGGAAGGAGAAGACCGGGTGACAAGGACTGGGCTGAGATGGGGACGCGTCATGTGGCAGCAACGACACCTGAGGAGAGATGTTAATGCCATGGATGGGTGACCATCCCCAGGCTCAGAGTTCAAGGGCATTTTCCGGGGTGATTTTTAACTCCTGTGTCAGGAGGAGAGAGGAAATATTCTGCACTATGAAGTGTGATGGGAAGAGGATGAGTCTTTCATAGCTGGGTAAGACGCTGTGTTGAGCTGACTGGTGCCGGGTGAGGCACATTGGTGGGGTGAGCGAGGGGCAGGGGGGCAGAGCGGGATCCTGCACTTCCCTTGGGGTCTGCAGCGCTAACCTGCTCCTCTCCCTTCCCTTCTGCAAGGTGCCCAAGGATGCCAAGCGTATTTTCCTACCAGAGTGCTGAGGTGGACTGGTGTGAGGGCAACTTCGAGCGCTCAGCCGTGATTGCAGAGTACTACAACACCGTGAGTGTGAGATCATCCCAGGACAGGCTGGGGCTGCTTTGGGGACTCCAAATGGGATAGGACATCCTTTTTTTTCCTCCTGCTCACTCCTTTGAGCTTCCTGGTATTGGAGGGTGCTGGCATGGGGAATGTTTTTTGAGCTTCAGATAAATCGTGGGACTTTTATCGCTTGCTCCCAAAACGTGCTGGGGCCAGGGGGACTTCTGGTATGTGTGGGGCTGATTCCTAGTGAGAAAAGTCTGGCAGCACCCAGATCTGTGAGATCCTGTTATACCAGTCCTGCAGCTCTCCTGCCAACTGGGGTAGGTCCCATACAGGGCTCATATATTCCAGCTAAATGTACAGGAGTGGCAAAATGAGAGGCAGCACTTCCATGAACCGTGTCAGGCAGGTTGGGAATCCGGAACTCAGTGCAGGGAAAGCTGATGCATGAGCCGGTTTCACCCCCGTGATCCTTTATCAGTCAGGCTGTATCCAGTGCCAGTCCCTTGACTGCAGCCTGGTTGGAGCATCCGTATCTGCAGAGAACTTGGAGATAACCAGCCTCTCCAAGCATGTCTCTCCCTCAGAGCAATTACAGGCTTGCAGGGGTGTGAGGCATGTGGATTTACAACCTTCCACAGGCCTTGTTTACAACTTTAAGCAATTACGGTCCAACACCAGAAGTTCTTGTTCTCATGGAAATGGCTCTTCCTCTTTTTTTTAAAGCATTTCTTGCTTTTAATAAATTGCCTGTAATAAGGATAATTCCCTCTCCCAAGCCCTGCAGTTCTCCAGCTCTAATTGCCTACACAGAGTCTCAGAGGAGGAGGCTCAGGCTGTGTATGATCAGTGCTCTCTGAGACAGACAACAAAAAGCTGCCAGTCCAGATCAAATCCTGCTTCCCTCTGGCATCCAACTGGATGTGTTGTGCTGTTGCCTGGTTAGTGACGTTGTTGGATGGGCTCAGAGGTGCAAAGTAAGGTATAACTACCAAGGAGGTAAAGAAATCACTCAATACTGACATCAGCATCTCAAATAGACCAGATTGAACAGGGCTTGGAGAAACCTGGACTAGTAGGAGGTGTCCCTGCCCATGGCAGGGGTTGGAATGAGATGATCTTTAAGGTCCCTTCCAAACCAAACCATTCCATGATTCTGTGATTAAGCAGGCAACACTAGAAAGGGGCTGGTTTCCACAGAGAGCAGGAAGACTGAAAGTGAAGTTTTTAGTCAGAATTCCTTCTGGGAGATAAATTTGCCTCATATCCTAGTTTAGTACACAGTCAGCACTTTTCAACCGTGTCTTTGGAGCTGAGATTCCATTTTCACAAGGATCCTGATTTGCACCCAGACTGGCAAAGTGGCTCTGGATCCTTATCACGCCAATAAGTATCTCGGGAGCTCTTCAAAAGCACTTATGTGTCTGACTTCTCTGCTGGATACCAGCTGGTGTGGCCAGATGCAAAACTGTGTCACTTAGGACCCAAAGCCCTCTGATTCCCATAAAATATTAACTCTCAGCTGCCCGGGTCGTTTTGTGGCACAGGATTCTAAATTATGTGGCTATTCCTGACAATCCTACCAGGTGCCTTGTTCAGGATTGAGGTCCCTGTCAGCCTCAGCCATCCCCTGTGTTTCCACACCACCTTTGAGGGACTGGGCTTGTTGGGATAGATTTTCACTGGGTGGGACTCAGACACAGCTTTCCTCCAGGATTGGAAAATCTCTTCAGTGCATGTTTCCACACAGATGCAAACTAGTGTGATACTGAGGAACAGAGATGTGGGAAGAGCAAACCCTGCAGGATTTTTTCCAGTGGTTGAACTTGCCCTTGTTCTTCTCCTTACAACACTGGGCACCCCCTTCCCCAGCAGAGAAAGAGCTTTTACTGGTCCCTGCATTGATGTCCTTGTTTCCAGGCTCATGGAGCTCAGCAGGGTGCCTGTGCAGGTGGAGGGAACCAATTCTGCAGCCTCTATTTTAGGATGTGATTCCCAAACAGAAAAAGCAGCAGAGATCTAAACCTGCTGTGACAGCTGCCTGCACCAGGTTGGTGTGTGACCTCCTGTCCAGACAAGGGCTGACAAAGGAGCAAACCTCCAAAAAACTGCTGTTACCTGAGCATCTGACAAGAGCCTCAAGGCTGCACCATGCTCAGGGCCAGACCTTGTAACCAAAACCCAGCAGGAGCATCACTGACATGGGCATCACTCCCTCCCCAGCTGCACAGCCTGGCTGGCACTGCCTGGCTCTCCCCCCTGCAGCAGCACAGGGACCCCTCTTCACACTCTGGGCTCCCTTGCAGGATCAGGCTCCCTGTGATGTGCCCCAAAGGGGGGACAATAGAAATCTGAGCAAGTTCCACAACTATCCCTGCTGGTTGGCAGCATCTTGCAGATCCCGCTGGGGCTCAGGGCACTATCCCAGATGTGGTCCTAACAGCCTGGATCTCCTCCTCTTCCCCTCTCCATTCATTTGTTCCCCATACTCAGGTTTCTGCCTCTCTGCAGCCTTACGGGCCTGCCCTGAGGTAATTATATCCATATCGACTTCAGTGTCAATTTTCCAGAGTTTTAGAGGGAATTCCAGCCCAGAGGCTGGGAATCCAGCCAGCTCCTACCCAAGCCTGCTGGACCACTAAATCAGCAGGGCTTCCTCATGGAGCATCCTCTTCAATGTCTTCTTCCCAACCCTGCCTGGGGCTCCAGCAGGGCAGTTCTGTGCCAGCAGCTGTGCTGCTGGGAATTGCTCCTTGCCAGCCACATTCTCTCAGGTCTGCTTGGCTTAGATGCTTTTTTATTAGAAATAAGCACCACGGGTATAAGAAAAGAGTGTAAACAATATCTTTAAGTACCTAATAATACATGGTGGCTCATGGTTGGATGCAGTTCAGCAACAAAACCCTATTTGTAGTGACTCAGTGACCCAGAAATTTATTGTCTTCTGGCTGCTCAAAGGAGAACACTATTGTGCTCTAGAAGGGTCATCAGTCAGGGACTTGTCTTTTTGCCCTCATTTCTTTGCTGAAATGACTGATTCAGGATGTTGATAATGACACACACATCCTCAGCAGTGTCTCTGCAGCAGCAGGAGCTCTGACACTGCTGCATATCCAGAACTCCTGGATGCTTCATGGATTGGTGGGATAAGTTCAGCTTACCCCAGGTTACCCTCAGGTTACCCAGATCCACCCAGAGCAGGACTCACTGTCAGTGTGTCAGGGCTAATCCCATGGCAGCACAGCCACATCACCCTCTTGCCTGCCCAGAAAGTCATGTGCAGAACCAACTCCCCCCAACAGTTGTCTCCTGCCCCGAAGCGCCGGCAGGACACTGTGATGGCAGAACATGCAGCCTCCTCCTCTGCTACACAGGTCTGGCTGTTGGGAACTTGCTGCACAGGTCTGGAGAGCCTTGGAGATGTTCACTCCTGTCCTTGACCCTGTGGGCTCCTCTGGAAACTCACTCAAAGCTGGTTCTCTGGCCTTTGAGTGAGTGAACTCTGCAGCGAATCCTGCAGAAATCTCCTTCCACTGCAAAAAATTCCTGGCTGGAGTAAGGACTAGCACAGGTCTTAGCTGCCATTGCACTGTTGCTGTCCTCAAACCAGTATCTGCTGCCCCAATCCTTAACAGAGGCTGGACTCCCCTTGTCATGGATGGAGATGCAAAGAGGTTCCCTGTGGGTCTCTCCCTCCATCCCAGGGATCCCTGCAGCATGTCCTGCCCTGATGCAATCAGGAGCTGGTCTCACCCTGCCATGGATGAAGGTTCTCTGCAGGTCTCTCCCTCCATCTCAGGCTGGAGCTGCAAAAGCCTGGGGTCTTCCTGATGATCCTACTAATGCACCAGGATTAGAGCCATCTTGCTGATCCCAATCTAGTTTCTCTCCTAGTGAAAGAAGCAAATGGCAGGCTAGGTGGGCACCTGGGGCAGTCACTCACCCTTGTTAGGGAGTGGGACACAGCGGTGAGCTCACACAGTGAGCCCACAGGGCTGAGTGGCTCTCCCATGTCCAATCACACCTCAGCTCCACCACCACTCTCTTATCTCCCCAGCATCCCGGCAGAGGAAGCTGGTGCCTCCCGGCCAGTACGACCCAGACAGGTATAAAGAGAAGCTGTGCTGGGGGGTCTCAGAGTGAGCAGAAATTCTGGAAAAACTTCTAGTAGGAGTACGGGGAGCAAAACCCTCCTAACCACATTTGAGACAGAGCTTGCCACATCCTAGAGGGAAGACAGAAGTCAGCATTTACAAATCAGGGCTGGGATCCCACGAGTGATGAAAACCCATGTCCCCCACAGGGGCAGGAGCTCTTCCCTAATCTCAGAGCTTGGCTGCTCTGCAAGGAATCACTCTTATCTTCCTGACCCTGTTGGCACGGCTCCCCTGATTATCCCTCCCCTCTGATATCTGATCTTGCACATCATGTCCTGAATTAATGAAGTGATAATGCCACTATCATGTAATTAATGACACTGTTGCAATGCCCACTGCAGCACACAGATCCAGACCTCTCCATACACAATCCCAACCTCCCACGTTTCCTCACGATGTCGTGCGTGCTGGCACTTGCACACTGCTGCCTTTTCTCTGAACGTTTTCCCTCTCCTTGCTATCCCTGCTTGTCTTCCCCAAGCCTCTTTAACCATTTCACAGGAAAAAGAAATGTTTGAAACGCGGTTGTTACTGTAACACATGGTTGTCTGGTTTCTTGATCATTTCAGAGCAGTTTGACCTCAAGTGTGCAAGTGGGAGCAGCACTTCTTTTTTCATAGCTGGAATGGGAATAGGCCTGGATTTGGCTCTAAGCACCTATGGAAAAACAATACATTTGGCCTGAGAATTGCTGTTAATGGGAGCATGAACTCGCTTCATGGAAACCTTAGTGAAAATCAAGATAAATCTCTGATGTTTAAGGGAATTGAGACCTTACATTAGGCGTGAATTGTGTTTCCCTCTGGAATACCAGAGGGTGTGTTTCAGATAGATGACAATATCCCTGTGATTTGCAGCCCTGTTACCACAGAGATCCCAGGGGACCTCACTAGCCAAGTGCAGATTTTGCAGTTTACCTCGTGCTGCTGAGAGGGAAAGACTCTGGGCTGTGGATGTCACATTCTAGGCGTGGGGTCTGGGTCAGCATCTAGCTGGGAGATGAAAGGATTGTCAGGCTGAGATAAAAGTCACGCTGGTTGTTTGCCAAATGGCTCCAAAGAGCTGCCTGGCAGGTCAACACAGCACCACAGTCCCAACAGTTCATAAGCAAGAGGGATTTTCCCTGGGGAGGTCCCAGTGATATCCCTTTCCTGAGTTTGCAGAGTCAGGCGAAAAATCCAGAGTAAGAATCCACAGAGGGTAATTAGTGCAGACTTCATTGCCCTATTGCTGCAGGATGGAGTGGGCCTGACCCGGCAGACAGGGCCAGGTTTTGGGCACTTGCTGCTCCTCCCCAGATCCCACATTTTGCCCATCGGCATCTCCACTCTCCAAAGCACTGACATCTTCAACCAGTCCAGCACTGTCCCCTCCTCCCCAGACAAATCAAAGTCTGCCCATGAAGGAATTTTGCAGAGTTGGAAGTCAGGGCAGAATAATTCCACTGTGTTCATTTGCCAGGTGTGTTTAAAGGAGGTTTATGACCTCATGTAATTACTAGTGTACAGAACACCTCCCCCCTGCAGGCCAGGTGGCTTCACACATGACACCACAGGATGTCACCTCAATCCTGCCTGTTCCCACCTACCCACGTCCTGCTTGTCCTGCCACTCTCCACCACAGCCACTCCCAGTTAAGGATGTTTTGCTGATCGTGGCTTGCTGTGGTAGCTAAGCTTCTCCCACCCTCCCAGCCCCTCACAGGGGACTCACAGCTGGCTGGAAGGGTCAGGAGCCACCTGGGGAGCTCCTGGCAGGTCTGGGTTGACAGGAGGTGGTTGCAAACAGAGGAGTTTGGCATCTTGCTTGAAGACACTGGGCAGCTGAAGCTAAACCATCACCCAAGAGGGACAAACCAGCTCACCCTGGGCTTGCTGTCCCCAGAGGTGCCTGCAGGGAGAGCACAGGTGTCTGCAGCCACTGTTGTCACAGCAATAGCTGTCCTTCCAGTTCCAGCCTCCCTTCTGGAGAAACGCCTCTGCCTTCTCCCTGTGCCAAGGGCAATCCCTGCTTCCACGCCACACTTCCCACTAGAGATCAGCATCCTCTTCACACACGGAGATGTTGAGGTATGTGTTGCGATGAGACTCGCCCAAGGTCGTGCAATAAACTGGATGTGGCTCTTGTTTTCCAGATCAGCAATGTGAGCTTCTTCGTGCTCTCTCCTGCCCTGCTTTACCTGAACCGGCAGTACTGTCAGCACCGTGCCATGCCCTTGTACTTCATCTCAGGCCTCCTCATCCTCGTAGGTGGGTGCCAAGGCTGTGGGAAGACCAGACAGGTTGCCAGAGTATCCAACATGATACCCTGGGATGTTCTCAGTGACCAAAGCACAAGGGAAAGCTGAGGTGGGGAACTGAACAGCCATTTCTGTTTGAAGCCCTGCAGGTTGTGGTTCCTGCACCTTCCAACCCAGTAAATCCCCAGGGTGCTGAGTGTGTGGGTTCCCCCACACCAAGGCCCATTCACAGAATCACAGAATAGTTGGAGTTGGAAGGGACCTCTGGAGACCTTCCTGGAGAAGAGGAGGCTCAGGGGAGACCTTCTCACTCTCTACAACTCCCTGACAGGAGGGGGGACCCAGGGGGGATAGGGCTCTGCTCCCAGGGAACCAGCATTAGGACAAGAGGGCATGATTTTAAGCTGTGCCAGGGGAGGTTTAGGTTGGACATCAGGAAGAAATTCTTCTCAGAGAGAGGGATCAGCCACTGGAAGGGGCTGCCCAGGGAGGGGGTGGAGTCACCATCCCTGGAGGGATGTTTAAGGACAGACTGGACGTGGCATCAGTGTCATGGTCTGGGTGACGAGGTGGTGTTGGATCATGGGTTGGACTCCATGATCTCAGAGGTCTTTTCCAACCTGTTTGGTTCTCTGATTCTGTGAGACCATTCAGTCCAACCACCCTGCCCAGGCAGGATCACCTGGAGCAGGTGACACAGGAATGCATCCAGGTGGGTTTGGAATGTCTCCAAAGAGAGAGACTCTGCACCCTCCCTGGGGAGCTGTTCCAGTGCTCTGTCATCCTCCATGGAAAGAAATTCTTCCTCATGTTGAGGTGGAACACCTTGTGTTTTAGTTTATGGCCATGACTCCTTGTTCTGTCATTGGGCATCACTGAAAAGAGTCTAGTACCATCTTCTTGACACCCTGCTCTTCAGGAACCCTGCCTTTAGGAATGGCCCCCAAGAACTTCCCAGGCCAGACAGGCTTGTGAGAGGATGGAGCTTTGCTGACTAAGACTGTCCTTGCTCCTTGCAGGCATCTTCTCCACATACTTTCATATGACCCTGAGCTATGTGGGACAACTCCTGGATGAGCTCTCCATCCTCTGGACGCTGGCTGTGGCATATTCCTTCTGGTACCCCCAGGTTTACTTCCCCAAGTTCATCAAGAACAGGTGTGACTCAGAGGGACATGGGGTGCAGGCTCTGAGGGGAGGGATGGGACACTGACATCGAGGGGTGTGACCCCCTCAGGTCCCCTGCAAGGGGTCAGCACTGGGGTCACTGGCTTTGGGACCAGACCCTCCATCACTTGGTGCTGACAGAGGAAGAGTCAAAACCCTCCCACGGGAAGGGCTGTGCTGGGCTCCTCTCGGCTGGAGCTGGCTGTGTTTGCAAAGCTGCAGAGGAGAATTTCAAAATTAATTAGGAAATTAAATGTTCCTGAGCATTAACATTCAATTACCTGTTGCTGTCAAGCTGTTCCAGCATCCTCTGTCATCCACAGAGAGCTTTCCCTGAAGGTTGAGGGGGTTTCCCATAGGACAAGCTAGTCCAAGTTACACCCCTCCTTTCAAGGTTTAGCAGGAGGGCTGGCTGGGCTGGAGGAGCTCAGCAGAGGGGATGGGGATACTGGGTGAGCACGGACCAGCAGAAATGGGAACCCAGCAGGGCTTTGCTCAAAGGATAGTCCCATCCTGGCTGGAGCTCCCTGAGCCAGCCCAGTTAGAAGCCTTGCAAAGGCCTGCTCCAAGTCTGCTCTTCCCATGCCAAAGGAGGTCACCAGGAGTTCACTGTGGAGACATGGCTGGGGGAGAGCGGAAGGGATTTGCATGTGAAAGGCCCCTCTGAGCCCTATTGTTGTTCAGTCAGCCCAAACTGGCCTGTTTGCACAGCTCCGGTGGACTCCTGCCTTGCAGCCCTTCCCTGTGCAGAGCTCCTCATGCCTTTGCCTCATCCCTGGCATCGCCATGAAAGTGCTCGAGCTGCTTCCTGGGCTGTGCCCTCCACTCTGTTGCTCTGTCATGGACTAACTGGGAGGCTGATACCTCAGCCTTCCTGCCAGGACTGCACAGAGACTGAGCATGACCTCTCCCCTCCTCATCCTTCCCTCCCGTGAACCCTGGGGGCACTGACACTCACTCCCATCTCCCTTTAGGAGGCATTTCTACTGGCTGACTGGGATCACCACTGTGATCAGCACCTTGATGTCTTTTGTCAAACCCACCCTCAATGCCTATGCGCTCAACTGCATCGCCTTCCACCTGCTGTACCTGACCTGGCGTGAGCTCAAAAAGTAAGGAGGGGGCTGACAGGGGTTATCTGCAGCTCCATTCGTGCTCCTGGTGGGGAGTGACTCTGCCCACAACAGTGAATTGAGACCAAGTCTTCATCAGCCACATGTACTGTCAGCTCTCCAAAGAATTGGGGCAGCCTGGGAGGGACCAGGAGGAGGAACAGGTAGGACTGTGGGCGGTAGGGTACAAGAAGGCCATGAAGAATGGGGACGATCCATGGGACAATCTTATCTGAAGAGACTGCCCAGGGCAGCGGTGGAGTCACCATCCCTGGAAGTGTTCCAAAAATGTGTGAATGTGGCACTTGAGGACATGGTTTAGTGGTGAGCATGGTGGTGGTGCTGGGTTGATGATTGGACTTGATGATCTTAAAGGTCTGCTCCAACCTTAATGATTCTATGATTCTCCTCCTCAGCTGCCATCTCTGCAGCTCTTTCCCCTTCATGGGGCATTTGGGAACTAGAGTGTGGGTGGGAGAACCCGCCGGGGCCTGGGGAGAAGACAGGAGTGCCTTGGCATCTCCAAGCATCATCCTCACACACGGAGAGTCAGAATCCCTCTCTCCAGAGTCACACTCCTCCAGTTCTTGTGGTCTTAGGAATACTCTCCAGAAGGAACTCACTGGGGTTTGCAGTGTTGCATGTGCAGGCAGGAACCAGCCCTCTTTGAAACTCACTTTCCTTCTAGCATGATGCTCTGCTCCCTCTCCCTCACTGTCTCTTCCAGGTGCAATGACAAACGGGTTCACCGGATGGCCGCGGTCATGGTGATGTGGTGGGTCCTGGCCATCACCAGCTGGATCAGTGACCGGTGGCTTTGTTGGCTCTGGCAGGCCATCAACTTCCCCTACTTCCACAGCTTCTGGTAAGGGCTCCTGGGACCCCAGCCCGCACCTTTCAAGGGCTGAAGGGTCACAGCTACAGAGAAATGGCAGCAGGGATGAGAGGCTCTGCATTTCTGCCCAAGCCTCTCTCCCTTTCCTGTCACTATTGATGCTGCTCCTCACCCTGGCTCCAGC
Organism: Corapipo altera; assembly: GCF_003945725.1. Classification (NCBI taxonomy): domain Eukaryota; kingdom Metazoa; phylum Chordata; class Aves; order Passeriformes; family Pipridae; genus Corapipo; species Corapipo altera. Next base: position 222,306 of record NW_020885028.1, read on the forward strand.
CCAAGGATTCAGCCCCAACCATTGCTTAATATCCCCTTCCTCCTCCACGCCAGCCAAACACTGTTTTGCAAGTGAAATTGTTCCAGCAGTCCCTTCAGGTGAGCAGCTGGCTCTCCAAGGGCTGCTGCTGCTCCCAGAGTGCTGCGTGAAGTGCAACCTTCTTGCAGTTATTTTAACAGCCAAACTGAAAGGCAGAGACTTGCTTGGACACTTTTTAGAGCCTGCCTAAGTGTGGCACACTCAGATGCACCCTCACAAAGCACAGGGATGGCTGGGAGAGACACCTGGGCCGAGCCAGGCGAGGGGGAATAGGTGGTTTGGGGTTTCGGTCCCCTATGTCACCCCATAGAATCACAGAATCAACCAGATTGGAAAAGACCTCTGAGATCATGGAGTCCAGCCCTTGATCCAACCCTGCCATGGTTCCCAGACCATGGCACTGATGCCACGTCCAGTCTGTCCTTAAACATCCCTCCAGGGATGGTGACTCCACCCCCTCCCTGGGCAGCCCATTCCGATGTCTCTGTAAAAATTTCTTTCTAATATCCAACCTAGACCTCCCCTGGCATAGCTTAAGACTGTGCCCTCTTGTCCTACTGCTGGTTGCCTGAGGGAGGAGACCAACTCCCACCTGGCTACAACCTCCTTTCATCCATCTCTGTCCTCTCCTCATCCCAGCTCACAGAGCTCTGATAGGATTTCCCCACAGGCACAAACCCCATCGGCAGGACCCACACTCCCTGCAGCCTTTGTGCACCAGAAGACTGGGACCTTCCCCTGCCCCTGCTTTACCCCTTGGCTCCAGTCTTAAGGTGACCATGCCAGCAGATGGGAGTTATCCCTGTCCAACACATCTCTTTGGTTTCCCTGCCAGGCACGTGCTGATAGCCCTGTCCCTGCTGTACTGCTGCCCTCTAGTCATCTACTTCGATGTCAACTATGAGATGCCATCCTTCAAGCCCAAGCTGGAATACTGGCCCAGTGACTCATGGCCTGTCGTGGTGCCCTATGTCACCCTGGAGGAACCCCACAAGCAGTGCTAGAGCAAGTTGCCCCCAGGCATCCCTCGGGCACGGGGTGTGTGTGATGCACACATGGGGAACAACTCGGCTGTGCCGCCTGTTCCTCGGATCAGGGCAATGTGGAAGCAGCTGAGGCCTCATGATGTTGGGCATGAAGCAGGGTGGGAGCCCACAGATGCCTTGGAAGACTCTGCCCAGAGAGCCAGAGATCTCCTCCAGCAGATCCCTACTGAGGAGGGGAGGGAGATGGGGCTTCTTCTGTGCCCTCTCGTTAGTCAAGCATCAGCACCCCTTGCTGACAAGGGCACAGCAGAGAACACTGAAGCCAAACTGGTGACAGCTGGGTTTGTTAGGGCTGCTCTAATTATTATTATTAACTCTATTTATTGATGTATGTTGTCTTGCTCAGGAGAGCTGTGCATTAAAGCTGTGGACACTGACTTACACTGCGCCCCTTTCTTGCCCCTGACTACACCACACTGTTATCGGTCAGTCATTCCCACAGACAGGGCAGCCAAAGCTCTCTCTGAACTAGGGAGGGCTGTTTATAAAGAGAAATCCTCCTGGGTGACAGCTCAAAGGAGTTTCTGCTGGCGCAAGTTCCTGGGTGCTCTACCCTTTTCTCAATCCCCGATGTCCTTGTTCCTCCCGAGCTCTGACAATCTCCAATGGCCCCTTGGAGATTCTTCTGCTTGCTGGAAGGGCTGGCTGGGGGCAGGGTGAGGTGAGGAGCCAGGATGGTCAGAGCTGGTCAAGGGAGGTGACTGTCACACTCTGCTCTGCACTGGGGCGGCCTCACCTCAAGTCCTGGGGCAGTTTGGGTGCCACAACATAAGAAGAACCAAAAGCTATTGGGGAGAGTCCAAAGGAGGGACACAGAGGTGGGCAGGGTCTGAGGAGCAGCTGAGGGCACTCGGCTGGTTCAGCTGGAGCAGAGGAGACTGAGGGGAGACTCCTCGGGGGCTGCAGCTCCTGCCCAGGGGAGGTGGAGGGGCAGGGACTGAGCTCTGCTCTGGGACCAGGGACAGGAGCCAGGGAAGGGCTGGAGCTGTGCCAGGGGGGTTGGGATGGATCTCAGGGAAAGGTTCTTCCCCCACAGGGTGCTGGGGCACTGCCCAGGCTCCCCAGGGCAGTGGGCACGGCCCCAAGGCTGCCAGAGCTCCAGGAGCGTTTGGACAATGCTGTGAGGGACAGGGTGGGATTGTTGGGGTATCTGTGCAGGGCCAGGAGACTGATGACCCATGTGGGTCCTTTCCAACTTAGGATATTCTGTGATTCAATAATTCTGTGACATTAGATAGAAATGTCATTACCTTTACAAGAACAAAGAGATGCAGACCCTCAGAGACAGACCCCTGCTGTGCTTTCCAGGTTGTCCCCATGGTTGCCCTTACAGCCACAGGACACACTCTTGCTTTCCAAGCCTTGCTGCTTACAGTGATGAGCTGATGTTGTGGGTCTGGATCCTTGCCCAGCCTGCAGGGACAATCTCTGGAGCCCACCAAGGCAGGCAGGGTGGCTGAGGTTGGCTTCCTGCAACACAGGCACAACAATGTAATGTCACTGCAGGGACCACGGGCTTTGGGGCCCCTGCGAGTAAAGCAAAAGCAGGAGCACTCTGGGTTTTACCTCTGAGGCAGAAGGTGGTGCCTCTGGTTACCTCTGAGGCAGTGCCTGTGCTGTGGTCCTCCCGTGGCCATGGCTGCCGCGTGGGTGCCTCTGCAATGGTCCCCAGGGCCACTAGATGGCAAATTTGGCTCATGAACCCCGAACAGTGTTTCACGCTGGGAAAGGGATGCCCTGCCACGAACTGGACCCCCAGGCCCGGTCTCCTTGCCCTCTCCATCCCTTGGCAGGATTAGACACCTGTCTGCCAGCACGGCCACTCTTGAGACACCCGCACAAGGTGCAGAGCAAGGGCTACTCGGATCTCCAGCCTGTGTGTGCCCTTGTCTGCCCATGCCAGTGCCCGTCTCCTCCTCCCGTTCGCCTCTTTGTCTCCCCTGTGTGCCACCACTCATCACTCCGTCTCCCTTTCGCTGACCCTCCCTGTTTCTCTCCCTCTTGCTCTCCCCCCTCCTCGCTCCTTCCCCAGCCCGTCACATTCTTCCACAGCCTATTAATAACTTCTGGGCAATTGCACTGGGTCCCCGCTGGGTTCGGCCCCTCCGCCGCCGCTGCCCCGCGCAGCCACTGAGCGCGTCGGCAGCAAGTTCAAAAGTGCAGCGGGGCTTTCACAGCCCCTCGCCCCGTCAGGGGGTGGAGGAGGCCGCTCGCGAAAGAAAAGGCTGCGTTGCCAGGGAGCCTGGCACAGGAAAAGGGGGTCACCTTCACCTCCGGCAGGACCCACGGAGATGGACAGGCGCCAGCAGCCCCGCCGGCTGGAGATGCTGAGAACGGCGGAGGGATGAAGGCTGGGCTGTGGGCGACCAAGGGCTAATTGGCCACCTCCGACCACCGAGCCGATGTGAGCCGATGTGATGCTCGATCCAGTGGCAAAATCCCCTGTGCAATATGGAAATAAGGGAGGTGTCCTAGGCGCTGCTGCCTGGAGAACAATGTTGCTGCAGTTGAGTGACTGTAACAGGCCCCGATGACAGCCGGGGCCGCGTTAAAAATGCCTATTCAAGCAGATCAAGACATTGAGAGGCCTCGTGGGGATCTGAAACCCTCAGGGATTTCTGGATGAGGCCAGAAGCTGAATCCCCAGCCCTGGGAACCTGGGGGAAAAAAAAAAAAAAGAGAGAAAAGAAAAGAAAAGAAAGCCACAAAGCAGCTTGAAAAGGACGGCAGTGCCCAAGGCAGGGCCTCCTGCTCTGAGTGGGGCTGCAGCCTGAGAAAGCCAAGCAGCCCCAACACAGCAGTGTGGGACTGTGGTCTGGGCATCCCCAGGGTTATCTGAGGCTGGGGTGGCACCTCCAAAAGGTCCCTGAGCTGCTGGGGATGCTCTGTCCTTCCTACCAGGGAGCCATGGCTCCAGCTTGTGGGGCACTGCAGAGCTGGCAAACACCCCTAAAAACACCCTAAAAACCAAGAGAGCTGTCAAAGGGACGAAGGGATCCTGCAGGGATGTGCAGCATGTGAATGGGGGAAGCTGGGAACCCTCTCTTGATACCATAGGGAGGTCTGAGGGTACCTCCTGCCCCAGGATCCTTGTCAGGGTGGGTGTCTGATGGGTGTCACGCCAGCTCAGCTCAGTGACACAGGTAAACAGGCAGGGCAGGAAGAGTTGTAACCCCACGTGCTCAGGGATCTGAGTTGGGACTGGTCAAAATGAAACCTTTCCTTATTTTTGCCAGATGAGCCTCAACCCGGATCATTTCCCTGATTTGGTTCTCCATGTGGCTTCCTAAACCACAAAAAAAGAGGCAAGAGAAGGGTTTAGGAAGAAGAGAGAAGCTGCTCCTTTCAGCTGGTGCCAGATTAAAGAGGTTGGGAAACAATAGCATCAGTTGAGTCTGTTTGGTGCAATTGCAACACAAATAAAATAAGGTTGATAAGGCACAAGTTCTGCAGCATCAAGGATTAGCACTTACCTGTTCTGCTGCACCAAACTGCCTCCTGCTCTTATGGATTCACAGCATTTGGCTCCCAGACTGGAAACTTTTCAAGGCATAGTAATTTATCTGTAAAAGGCATTGCAGATTCATGGACCCGCATAAATAATGCAAAAGTAATTAATAATAACTCAGTCTTTGCTCTTAACAATGCCAGGAAAAGGAATTTCTTCACTGGAGTGTCGCTTATGACTTTTGCAGAAGATCTTTTTTTGTTAAGTGTCTCGGAGAGAAAGAAGATGGTAGTTTTGAAACAGGGAATGGATGTCACTCAGTCCTGGGATTTTAGTGCCAGCCTGGCAATCTTCAGGATTGATTTAAAGAACCTTCTCCTGGAGTCATGTTAAACCAACATTGATTCAGCTTCAATTTTGATTTTTGTTTTAATCTCCTGGATCTGCAGTCAAAAGTTTGAAACCACGAACACAAAAGGCTAAGAAAGCCCAGGAAGGAAAGAGATAAGCTCCAAGAATTATTACCTCTAAAAGTCTTGTCCTTTCGACTCTAAGTGTTACTTCTGTGGTTTGACACAGGATTTCCAACTTGACGGCTGGCAACTCTGTCACACCCACCTCACAACTGCTAGGAAATATGTTCCTTCCCCCCACACTGTTTTACCTACATCCTTGCTGTCCCCTTTTCGCAGAAGGCAAACTTAAACGTAGGGACATAAACACCAGGATTTGTCAGATATTGGTGGCTGTTCTGGACAGATGAATGTTATCAGGTCTTGATTAGCTGAAAGTCATATTTCAAGGAATACTCTGGCACTAGGTTTGCCGCAGGAAGGGTTCCGAGGTCCCTGCCTGTGTCCTTCTGTCTGAGCTCACACATAAACAGGGATGGGTTTGACCAGGGATCAGAGACATGTGGGGAAGGAGAAGCAGAGCCATTACTTGGGCAAATAAACCAGTAGACAAAAAAATGAGGTTTTAATCAACAGATCAAATAATCTCTTCAGCTGTTTCTATAAACCCCCATGATTTGGTTCCACTTCAGAAGACATTCTCACTGCTGCTTGCAGAAGAAAAACAAGCGGTTTCCTTCTGTCTGGCAAAGTGGTTTGAATAACTTCCATTCTCTACTAATGGCTGCTATCAAAGTGCCCAAAATGGAAGGATTAATTTTTCTGTACCTTACTACCGCAGCTCAGAACATGGTTTCAATTAGGACTGATCTCCACTTCTGTTTTATTCACTTTCTATGAACACTCGGTTGCTCGGGTCCTGATTCATGAACTCACTTCAGCACATGGCTCTTCATAAATGTGTTTAAACATAAAACTGAATTGTCCTGGAATGGCACACCAAGCTTCACTGCCACAAATATTTAACAAAAGGCACAGATTTACCTCAAATGCCGAAATATTCACCAAAAGCAACATTAAGTTGTGCATTGGGTTATGAATTTCACAATCTGCAGTCGATGCTGCATTTATTTAGATAGGCTTTCCACAAGAGACCAGCTGTCTCAGTTCACTGAAATGTTTAAACACATGTTTAATTTTAAGAATATGAATAATTCCATTGATATCAATGGTACTTACTTACACTTAAGAATATATTTTGCTGGGCTGGAGCCAGAAACAGTGCCATGTAATGCCAATAATGTGCAAACTGCAATATCTCTCTAAGTGGTTCCTGGGACCAATTTAAAAATTAATCAATGAAGAACCGCCATGGGAAAATGCAAAAATTAATATATGTGAGATTTTGCTGTTTTCTATCCTAATATTGCCAACTATTAACATCTATCAGAGCACTGATAAGCAAAATCAAAACCAAATCTGTGAAACAGAGCAAAAAATGGCAACAAGTTGAATGTGTTGTTCGCCATGAATCATCCTGTCAGACTTCAAGATTTACTCATGTAATACTGAATAATATTTACCATCCTTACAGACAGACATACATATAGATTAATTCCATTAGGTTTGGAACTAGATGATCTTTAAGGTCCCTTCCAACCCAAAAGCTCTCAGGGATATGGTGGGGTTGTTGGGGTGTCCTGTGCAGGGCCAGGAGTTGGGCTGATGGTCTCTGTGGGTCCCTTCCAACTCAGAATATTCTAGGATTCTATGACTCTAAATGAGCAAATGAGCAATATTATAGAGCAAAGGGTGAATAAAACATTATTTTCCCTTTCTGCCACTTACCTTCCACAAAACTCTATGAATTGTTCTGTTATGAGAAACAGGTGAAAATTTCTAGGCACAAACACTTCAGCTGTTTGCATCTGCTCTCATAACTTTACTGCTCGCAGGTCCAACATTCCTGATGCTGCCAGTGACTTACACAGACCTGGGACGTGCCCCTGTTCCCTTGGGATGGTATCACCAAATAAATAACTCTATATCCATATGCAAATGATTGCTGTTTTCAAGCTGTTCACCAGCGACCCCACACACTGTCCAGACGGTGCAGGAATATGTTTTCCTCATATGTCAGATGTTTCATGACACATCTCATGCATCTACTTAACAGAGATTTCCTGCCCTTTAAAAATGCCCAGGCACCAGAATCAAGAGTCCTGCATCTGTGGTGTTTACATAGTACACTTCCAAAATTGCGTGAAAAGTGTCCACATTGATTGTATTCTTCATTTAGCTCAAATATTGGTAGTTTATAAGTGTGTGTGTGTAGTGGATTCACTCATGAGAGGGTATTAACTGCCTAATTTTGTTGGTTGAGTAACAAAAGGAATTAATTTGTTACAGACAATTCTCAGTCCTCCCTCTGTTGTTCAAAATTGTGTTTGTCACTTTACAATCCAACCTGACTCCCTTGGAACTGCACTGGCTGTGCCTTTATGCAACAAAATCAAGCTCCAGGGTGTTTGGGATGTGCCATGCTGCTAAAAAATTACTTTGCTGCAATCAGGTGCATTATTGTCTCACGGGTAACAATGTCAGTGATAAAGTTTCGGTGGGATGAATTTCAGCCTGGCAGGACTAGCCAAATTCGAGTCACAGGCATGTTGGCATAGCCTCTCCTGCAGCGTGGGGCACTATCTGACCTGGTATCATTCCTGAGATGGGTAGATCATAAGTGATTTGCATAAATTTACATATGTGGCAACCCCACCTACAGGTGAAAGCTCATTTCATACCATTCCAGAAAAACGGTTTAGTGGAATCTACCATGAGAGCAGCTGACTCGGAATCCACAAAGATCAGAAATTTGTATTAATTTTGTACAATTGTAGAATCATTGAGGTTGGAAAAGACCTCTAAGATCACTGAGTCCAACTCCAAACTCTGGGAATGCCCTGGGAGAGGCTGCATCTCAGACAGTGTGTTTGTAGAACCACAGAATCATAGAATGGTTTGGGTTGGAAGGGACCTTGAAGACCACCTTGTTATACCCCCTGCCATGGGCAGGGACTCCTTCCTGTATCCCAGGTTACTCCAAGCCCCATTGAAGCTGGCCTTGGACACTTCCGGGGATGGGGCAGCCACAGATGCTCTGGGCAACTTAGAATAATAATTCCTACACACAACTCAGAACAGGCTCTTGGGTGCTGGTCAGAATCCCCTAGTGATCTCCTCCTGTTACATTCTATTTTTCAAACTATTTTTCCCCCCCATCTGGTATTTTTCAGAGGCCTAAAGGTTGCCCTGCCTAGGGTGACAGTCTCCACTCAGAAGGTGGGCCTGTCTCTCTCAGCATACAGATGAACACCTCTCAAAAACTTTGGCAGCAACCACAAGCCCTGTTCAAAGCAGACACCGGTTTGGGCAGTGAATCTCACTCCCTGCCATTGTACTGTGATTGTGTTTGCTCCAGTGGCCACAGAAAGTGCCTGAGCCTGTCTTCCCCAGCTGTATTTGTGCCAGCAGTTTGTGTGGAGCGTGGGACAAATCCAGCTGGTGAAACGTTCCTTGTGGTGGGTCTGGACAGCCCTGGCACGACACAGACTGTGACATCACTCGGCCAAACCTGACCTCTGTGTGCAGAGCACAAGGGGAAGGTGCTGTCAGCGACACATGGATTGATGGGTGTCAGTTCAGCAGCGCATTAGAATGCCAACCTCACCTTTGGTGTTAACGAGGCCCCTTCATTAACAGCCCTGAGCAGAGGGGTCAGGGGCTGAATAGAGACAGGCCCCTTTCTCCCCCAGAAGGCTGGTGCTGCTCATTCAGAACTGGATCACATTGGCGGGGCAGTTTGAGGACGCTTGTGCTGCCCATGTTGCATCTGCAAGGGCCATGACGTATTTGTGACTATTCATCTGGCTCTTTTCACCAGCACTAAATACCCAGAAAGAATAAAATAAATTCTCATTGTGTTCCCACTTACCAAGAAAATTTTCCCTCTTCCTTCTGGTTTGGAGGGTTATTGTACATTTAAATCCCTTTGCATTTTTCAGTAGCTATAGCATGCTATAATTTAGATTTTCCTCAGGCACAAAAGAACTTAGTTAAGCTAAACTGTATTACAGTGTGGGTTGTTTTTTTTTTTTTTACCAAGTCCTTCATTAATAAGGGAACTAAAGAATTTTCAAGCTGTCTGTAATTTTTCCCAGATGCAGCTGGTAGTTGCTAGGATTATCTTTTTGGCAATCTGAGTTTTTGGTTATTAACAATCTGGACTTTCTCTGCACTACTCCAGTGTTAAATAGGTTCTGTGAACACTGTAGTGTGGAGTGTGAACTGGGGAAGGGGAAGGCAGAGGACAGGCAAAGCAAAATCCTTTTTAGAAGAATAAACACTTGCTGGGATTAGCAGCTGCTTGGAACAAGCACAATTCCCTGGAGGGATCCCAATGATCAGCAGACCAGGAGCCCAGCTACCCCAGAACCAGGGCTGCTGAAGAGCTCACTCCTCACTTGGATTCTCTCTGTCCCTCCCAGCTTTTCTCCCTGGCACAGACAAGCCCTGGGGTGAGTCTGTGCCAGACCCAGACCAGAGCAGCACCCAGGTCCCCCCAGAGAAACCAAATCCTCTCTTGATTCATGCTCAGGATGCTTTCTGAGGCTACTCGTAAAGACGTGACACTGTTGTTGGCAAAGCCATGATGCACACCAGGAGAAAGATGTCTGCCCCTTCTTACCTAAATATCATCAGTTCTTCCTTTTGACTGCAGGTTTGTTCATCTGGGAAACTCATGGGATGTGTTTTACAGAAGTAGAAGTCCACTATAGTCATGCTGCAGCTGTAAGAAAAGGCAGTGAAGTGACTGACATGCAGGAGAACTTGGGGGTCTTTCCACTCAGGCACATCTCTTTCTCAGAGAAACCCTGCTCAAATGTGATGTTTGTGTCTTAATCTTTAAGTCCTTAGAACTATTACAAGATGATCATTTTTCTACACTGATCCTTTCAGTGCTGGAATCAGCCTTGGTCGCTGCCTGGCTGGTGTCCAAGCCACTCAGAGCCCAGACTGACCACAGAAGTCATGGTCTTCAGCTCAAGAGTGGAAACAGGGAAGATGCAATTAAAGTAGTAATGAGAAAATAACAATGAATGATGAAAAACAGTGAAACAAACTTGTTTCTCCAGGGACAGGAAGGGCAAGCCACAAACATACAGACAGACATATAAAACCATTACAGGGACAGTTGATGTACAGCTGATGCAAATCCCACATTTACACTGAGGGACATTAAGCCTACAGAAAAAACTTTTGGTCAAAAATGAGCAATTTCAGGTATCTTGAGTTGCATGAAATTTTCTGTCCCAACTGGCACATGACATGACTATTCCCACTGGAGCACTAGGACTCTTCTCAACACTCCAGTCATTTCCTCCTTCACTCACAGTCCCCAGGAACAGCCACGTTTGGCCTGTAAAGCATCCATGGATTGTACAGGCAGGAGAGAGAGAAAGGATGTGTTGTCCCTTCCCAGGACTGGAACCTGGGAAAACACCCAGAAACCTTTCCCGGCCCTGGCCAAGACAGGGATAAGCACAGTGCAAAGTCTTTTTTCCACTTTATTTTCCACCATCCCCAGATCCCACGGGACAGAACCAACCTTTGGCATAGTCTCCTACCACAGGCCAAGCCAGATTAAACATACACCTTTCAGTCCAAGACAAAGATCTTTGAGGCAAGACTGTGGAAAGAAAAAATAAAAAACCCAAACAAAAATTAAGGAGAGCTGTCATGATTCATTTGCATATTTGAATATGCAAATAAGATCTGTTTCTTATCCATTGGCACTGGCCCTACTGTAGATGGCAGCAGCACAGCAGATCTCTGCCAGCATCCAGTGCCACAAAGAAAGACGCTAATTGGATTTGCAGACGCTTATTGCAAAGCCCAGAAGTTGCTGGAATGGGTATAAAGAACCAGGAGCTCAGCCCACGGCTGCCTCGGGTGCGAAGGCACTCAGCTGACAGCTTGTTAGCTTGAGATGTCCCTGCAAAATTAGAAGTTGGGAGAAGCCTGGATGGCTGCTGGCTCCAGCAAACCCAGCACCCAAAACTCCCAACACACCCCCCCTAGAGCCTGGCAAATTTTTTGCCCTTGGCTGTGATTTTTTCTTTTTGAGGGGAGCTTGAAAAGAAAATCAGGGGTAAGTTTGATCAGTCATTGTGCTGGAAACTGTTCAGGCTGGGAACTGCTAGTGGAGCAAAGGCTGGTTCTAGGAATTTCTCTCCTTGAGTGTTTTCGCAGTTGAATGTAAAGAGCCACCCCAGTACATTTTAAATTAATCCATTCATGCCACTTCACAGAATATCCTGAGTTGGAAGGGATCCATGAGGATCAGCAAAGTCCAACTCCAAACTGCTCGTCCCAGCAGAGAGCCCTGGGGTGTTTGGAGCAGGCAACAATACAATGAGGTGTTTACCCTGAACGGAGCACCCCAAATTCTTCAGTATAATGTGGTTTAATGTCCTTGTATTGGGCTGCCAATGTAGAAGCTGAAGCTTCTGGCTCTGGGTTTCTGTCTTGGAGGCATCCAAATTCTTGCTTGGATCCCTCCCCAGGCCATGGAGTAGCTGAAAGCTGAAGGAGTGAACCATGTCCAAACCAGAAGTAAAGACGGGTCCTGCACTGGGAGAGCCCAAAAACAACCATTAACGCCAGGCTGGGCAAAAACAAAGGCATGGAAAATTTGTCATTGGTGAAATTAAAATAAAAAGCTTATTTAATGATGTTGCAGAAAAAGTAACAGGCAAATTTTCAGGAAAAAAGCTCAGGATCTGGTGTGTCTCTTACACAAGGAGGAAATTCAGCATGGTGAGAGTGGAGTCAAAGTTGGGAAAGACAGAGATATTTCCAGAAAATATTCAACCCTGAGAGCACGTAACCACCAAGGGCTGTGATGAGGCTGGGAGTGAATAGCCAGGATTGGGAGGTAGAAAATAAAAGATTTAGACCCAAGAGTCACGTGCATGAGAATAATGTCCACAATTAAAGATATCAATGGGAACTCCCAGAGAAAGAGGCCCTGTCTCAATGGAGAAGAAAAGCGACTGTCCAAGGAGATGTCTTTTGGGACTGCATCAGACAGAAACATGGAAAATCAAAACAGGAGCACTTAAAGGAACCAAATCAGGCTTTTTTTTTGTTGTTGTTGTTGTTAACTGAAGCGATTAAGCATTTTGCTTCACTAATATCCTCTATCGGGTTGATGAGGTAAAGTGGCTCTTTAGAACGATTTGGGAGCCGATTAATCCTCGCCTGTGGCGATCAGGCAGTAACACACAGAGTTATTGGCTAACACGGGGGGTTTCTGCTGCCTCACACAGATTAACAAACTATCTGAAACAAGAAAGTTGCATGAAGAAAAAGAAATTCTGAGTGAACTTGCTTGGAAACAGTCACCAATTGCAATTGTAAAGATAGTCCCATTTAGGGTTGGCAAAATTGAGCCCAATAACTTGTCACATAGAGATGTGAGAAAAGGTAAAACTCTCCCCGGGCAGGAGAGCGGCAAAGGGGGAGAGAGGGGGAGAGGGGGAAGGTGGGAAGGGGAAGGGAACTTAGGGGGAATGAGGGGAATGGAGGGACAAATGGGAGAAAGGAGGAAAATTAAGGGGAAATGGGAACCAAGAGGAAACGTGAGAGACTGAAGGGAAAAATGAGGGGAATGAGGGAAACTGAGGGAGACTGAGAGGAAAAAATGAGAGAAACTGAGGGGAGAGATGAGAGAGACCAAGGGGGAAGTGTGGCAGACTAAGGGGAGAATGGAAACTGAGAGGAAATGAGGGAGATTGAGGGGAAAAAGGAGAGAAAATGAGGGATAAAATGGGGGAAAATGGAAACTGAGGAAAGGTGGGAGATGGGGAAAAGGAGACAAAATGAGGAGGAAATGAGGGAGACTGAGGAGAAAGTGTGGGAGACAGGGGAAAAGGAGAGAAATAGAGAGGAAATGAGGGAGACTGAGGGAAAAGATGGAGACTGGCAGGAAAGGAGAGAAACTGGGGGGGGAAGAGGAGAAACAAAGAGGTGACTGAGGGGGAAAATGAGAGCAAAGGTGGGAAACTGAAGGAAAAATGGAAAATGAGGGAGTCTGGGGGGGGAAATGAGGGAGACTGAGGGAAAAGGAGAGAAACTGAGGGGGAAAGGAGTAAACTAGAAAGAAAATGAGTGAGATGAAGGGGAAAATGGAAAATGAGAGAAAATGTGGGAGACTGAGGGAACAAATGAGGAAGTCTGAGGGGAAAAAAGAGAAACTGAGAGAAAAAGGAAAGAAAATGAGGGAGACTGAAGGCAGTTGAAACAAGGGAGAGCAAAGGAAAGATGAGGAAGGACAAGGGAGAATGAAGGAGTGAGGGGAAACAGGGTAGGATAGGAGAAAATGAGATAAACTGAGGAGAAATGGGGGATAAGAGGGAAAAGCAGGAAGCATTGAGAAAAAATGAAGGATGGTGAGGGGAAAACAAGATGGGGGAACTGAGGGGGGAGAAACAGAGGGAAAAGGCACAGGAAGAAGAGAGACTGGGGAGAACAAGGCGAGCCCTGCCTGGCCATCCCGACGTGCTGTGCTCGCCACACTGGGAGCCACGGCTTTGCTTGTTTCCCTTGCTCTCCTGTGTTCCTGCTCATTGGTGTCAGGAGTTAACACACAGGTGAGACAAGCGTGGACTGAGATGGGGGAAAGGGAGAAGTGGTGGGATGGGTGAACAGAGATGGGTGAACGCCGGATCTCAGTGTTGGTTGTGCACTTCGAGGAACACTCTGGGGGATGGAACTGGGGATGGAACCCAGAAGAGCACCGGGGTGTGGAGGAGCTGCCTCAGAGCCTCACCTGGGGCGGGTTGGGTGAATGAGGCCCAAATGCCTGATCCCAGTGTTGGTTGTGCATTTCGAGAGACACCCTGGGTGACACAACCGGGGGTTGAACCCAGAAGGGCACCGGACGCTGAGAAGCCACAGAGGGGCTAGGAGGAAGAGGGGCAAGACAGGCGAACAATTGGGCCCAGACGCCTGATCCTGGTGTTGGTTGTGCACTTCGAGGAACATCCTGAGACAAAATTGGGAATAGAACTGAGAAGGGCACCGGGCACTGAGGAGCTGCCTCAGCAGTGAGGAGAGGAGGGAGCTAGATGGGCAAAAAACGAGGCCTCAGCGCCCGATCCTGGTGTTGGCTATACGCTTCGTGGAACATTCTGGGGGACAGTACTTGGGATAGAACTGCGAAGGACACCGTACCCGCCGAGTGCCCGCCTCAGCTCCTCACCCAATCTGAGGGAAGCTCTGGAGGGGCCATCAGACCCTACTCGCCCCACAGTGCCGACCCCGCCCCTTTCCCCGCCCACTCCCCTTAGCCTGCGCTTCTATTGGTCAGAACGGCTGCCCATCAGGTGGAGGGGGCGGTGCCGCGCGCAGCGCTCTGGTATTGGCTCCCTCCCCCCCCCCCCGCACCATGGCGGTCGTGAGGCGGTTTCCGGTTCCGCGGGGCGGGCGCGGGGCTGGCGCTGCGCTGTGAGTGACACACAATGAGGCGGGCGGCGGGGCCGTGAGGGGCCGCGACCGAGCAGGCGGCGGCCGAGGAGGCGGCGGCGGTGGCGGTGGGGAGGGGGGTGGGGGGGGGAGAAACCGGACGCAAGAGCGCGGAGAGAGCGTTGTGGGTTTTTTTCCCCCCCTCTCCCTCCCTCTCTCTCTCTCTCTCTCTCTCTGTGTCTCTCTCCCCCTTCCCCTCGCCGCGCGCGCTCCGCCGACCGGGCAGCGCAGACCGAGCGAGCGGGGCCCGCGGCGCTGCCGTGCCCAGCCATGGACAATCAGGTGAGGAGCGGAGCGGCCGCGCCGCGCTGAGGGAGGGCTGGGGCGGTGCCGGCCCCCTCCATTTCAGAGAGGGGGGCACGGAGGGGAGGGCCCCCCCGAGGAGGGGGTGCTGCGGGGGGGCACCCCCAGTTCTCGGGATTCCCACCCCCGGCGTGTTGGGGGGCGTTGTGGGGGGGCACATCGGCTCCTCAATCTCATGGTGGAGGGGGACATCTTTCCCCCAACCCCCATTTTGGGGGGGTGGGGGCACAGGTTCTCCTCAAACCCATTGGCGAGGGGAACATGTTTTCCCCAACCTCCATTTTTGGGGGGGATACACCTTCTCCCCAGTCCCATTGGGGAGGGGGATATATTTTCCCCACCTCCCAAAGGGGGGGACATCTTGTCCTCAGTCTCATTTGGGGGGG